>NW_005871054.1:19828602-20008266 GCF_000147115.1 Myotis lucifugus
CTCCGGGCGCTTGTTTATGGCTGGAGCATCCACCGCTCGGGCTGCGCCTCCCCCATCCTACCTCATCACAGGCCTCGGCCCCCACGCGCCGCGCACCGCTCATTGGCTGCCCCCGCCACCTCCCGGCCGGCCGGCCCCTCCCCCTCCCCGCCTCCCTACCGGGCGGCCGGGCCCTTCCTCCCTCGCACGCCTCCTTATCCTCCCCCTCCTCCTCCTCCTCCTCCTCCTCCTCCACCTCCGGGATCCGGAGCACCGAGCCGGCCTTGAGGCCGAGCCTTTGCGCGCCTGTTTCCGCGGGCGCTGCGGCTCGGGGTTTGGGGCGCCCCGGCTGAGCAGCGAGAGTCGCACGTCCCGAGCGCCCGCCGGCAGCGGGGCCTTCCCGGGAGCCCCGAGGGCGAGACCTCCGGGGCCGGTTTGGAGTTCGGAGAGCGACGGGGTCCCCACAATCTCAGGGCCGAGGGGATTGTTGCAACCTCAACTGGGGCGCCGTCCGGATCGAACCCCGGGAAAGGGAAGTACATGCATGGAGCCCGGGAAAGGGAAGTACATGCATGCCATCTTTCACTCGAGCTGGGAAATAGACTTTGTAAAAGATACTGGGAATAGACTTTGTAAAAGATACTATGTAATGGAGTCTCGGGCGGCTCGGGGCGCCTCCAGCTAAGCTGCTGGGGAATTAATTAACTGCTTTAAAAATGGTCTGGGTAAATATTCCGCGGGGGAGGGGGCTGTGGGGGCTGCGGTAGCTCGGGTTGAATTGTAACTGTCCACATTCTGTGTGTTTGGTCTCTCTGCTCTGTGCCGAGGTGCTATATAATGGGAGGGAGTGAATGGAAAGTAACAGAGCTGACTGTTCCTCCCCTGAGTAGGGCGGAATACTGGATGATCACACGCCTTGACATGACTAGACCCGTATATCTCGTGCATCGTTAATGTCATCTTAGAATGCCCTTTTCTTTCCCAACCTCGTGGACAAAAATGGTAGGTTTCAATTTTTTCATTTGTTTGAATATATTAATAAAGAAGACGTATGGCCTTGGCCCAGTAGTTCAGCTGGTTAGAGCATCGTCCTGATACGCCAGGTTGCGGGTTCCATCCTGGTCAAGGCACATACAAGAATCAACCCATGAATGCATAAATAACTGCAATAATAAGCCTCTCTCTCTCTCTCTGTCTCTCTCTCTCTCGCTCTCCCCCCCCCCCCATATCAATAAATAAATTTAAAAAGTAAGTCGTATGCTTAACATTCTTTATGATAAGCCAGTTTAAAACAACAGAAATGATGAAGTATGTGTCCTGTGGAGATTGTTTCTCCTCTGTGGCTGTCAGAAAAGGTTCTCACAATGATCAGCTCTGTAGTGGCCCACCATTCATTCACAGGATGCACACCAGAGTCAATGACATTAGTGAATTCACAAAAACCGACCTGGATCGGTGTGGAAAAAACAAGTCCTGTGGCAGGTGTGAGGTGGGAATGGCCGATGGACTTTCTTACCCAAAACGGTCTGACTGCAGGAAGGTGGCAGCCAAGTGGGCCCTGAAAATCATGACTAATGAACCCAAGTTAATAGCATGGCGGTGTAAGGAGAAAGGAAACAGAGCTGCCTTTGAAACCCTCTGTTTGCGGAACAAATTTATAGTTATTATAAATATTTTGCTTTAACCACTCTAATCCTGAACGGAAAAGCCAAAGTTACCGGTGGAATATTCCCCAGTCGCTGGCATCAGAAAACTAAACCTTCCTACAATTATATGTCTTTGTCCTGAGGAGGGCAAGAGGTTCATTAACGATCAGTGATTGCCAGAAGGTAATAGAGAAGAAACAGTAGGAAGGGGAAGTGAGCATCCCATTCTCTGGAAGGTAAACCCTTCTAGAGCTGTTGGGATGACTCATTTCCAAGGATGCTGTGGAGACAATTCCTGCAATTGTGTATGTCAGCTTAGATGACCCCGAAGGACCTCATACCCTAAGATTCCATGATTGTGACTACTAAGTGATAAAAATCATTTAAAATATGCTAGATTTTCTAGTAGCAAAATTCAAGAAAAGTTAGCCACACTACACTATGAAACAGGGCTGTTTCTTGTACCCCAACTATGCAGCCGCGCTTCACGTGGGATTTGCCAACAAACTGTCATCATTACGCTGTGTTAAAAGGCCCTCTCCACTCTCGCAGAGGAGGTTATCTGTATTTCTGTTCAAATGGAAGCATAAAGGCATTTTTAAAACACAGCAGATAACATTGTGGGACTCAACAGGAAAAGCCAAGGTCAGGTGATAGGGGAAAATGCACAAAAAGAAAATCACTTTCCTTTGACAAAAAAGAGAGTAGTAATCTTTGTCACAGTCTTGTTTTTTATTCGTGTTTGTTTGTTTGTTTGGCAATATATTAAGGGTTAGAGAAAGCTAGAGATTGAACACAGGCAAGGGACTATATGGAGGTCCCCATCCATCCTTCTTAGGATTCCAGAGGTAGAACAACTTGGAAGGTAGATACAGGTTGATTTCTTATGGGAATTCAAGCCAGACTTAGAACTGGAGAGAGTCTTAAAACTTAAGATGGATGCATCAGCTCAAAAAAAAAAAACACCTCAAGTTACAGGTAGTCCTTTGCCAGAGAATAGGTCAGAGAAGCAAAGGAGAAAACAGGGTAATGACTGGAAGCCTAATAACTAGTGGCCAATAAACCTGCAAGGGCCTGGCAACTTCTGGGAACCAGAGTGTGAACTAGGAGCTCAGTTACTAAATAGCTGTTTCTTCCAGAAGCCCAGGCAATGGAATTGATGCTCAAACACAGAAGGTGTCCCTCATCTTTAGAGACTAGACTGAAGATACAGAAGAGACATTGGGGGGGGGGGTTGTCCAACATGGTGCCATTTGGGGGTCAAAGGAGAAAGTGGACTGAGAGGGATTGCATAGACCCTGAAAGGTATGTACAAATATAAGAGTTAGAGTCAGACGTGAAACATGGTTTAATGCCCCCTCCTCTGGGAAGAGTCTTGAGCTTTCCCCCTGATCTACTCTATAGCATTTTGTAAGGACCTCTGCTTGTAGCATTTATGTTATATTACAAATCGTTCTGTAAATAGCTCGGAACCCCAGTAGGTTGACAGCTCATCGGAGGGGGCCTAATTTATAAGAATACATGCATGTGTGAATGAGTTGAAAAAGGAAGAGAGGGAAGAATTACAGACCAAAAGGTATTTAAACATTCTTGTCTGTGGCCCTTGTCTCATGGTTTTAGTAAATGCCTCTAAAATAAGCACTTGAAAGGATAGTTGGGGAAAGAGGGAGTCTAAAAAACTGAAAGAAAAAAAAAAAACCACACACACAAAAAAAAAACCCCACAAACAGTAACAACAACACAACAAAACAAAAGCCAGAAAACAAAAGAATCCCACAGGTGGGAAAGGAAAGGGAGCTGGAATATACTTCTGATGGAAGTCTGCCCTCTATCGGCCGTTGAGGGGTTTAGATGGGAGGGGTTTGCTACATTGTGGAAAATGTCTGAAAATCAAAGTGCCCAGTGGGGGGCCCAGCAGACAGGGGGCATGAGGGGGTGTGAACGGAATTCTAGCGTTAGAGCCCTCCTCCCGGATAAGGTGTCTAGTCACACTGTGGGATGACACTGTGGGATGTGCAGGCGGTTTATGTTTTCTTTTCCTGAAACAAAAAGAAAAATGTAGACGTTGACTTTTGAGTCTGACACACACACATACACTTAGAATTGAGTTGCACAAGAGGAAAAAGTCTCGATTTTTAATGTTATTGCATTCATAGTAGAAAGACCTATGAAAAAAGCAGGGTAATAGGTCTGGCTCCCTAGATCCATCCGTTCCCCCCCCCCCCCCCCCGGCCCCAAAAAATCCATTCCATCTCTGGTTCCCTTCAGCTGGAGTCACCTCTACATGGGTTCTCGCTTCGTCTTGGCTTGGGCCATTTCAGTGATGTAGGGGGACACTTAATTTGGGAACTCAGCCATCTGATCTTGAGCTCTGGGTCTGTACCTGGGCTGTGTTATCACCACTTAGTACCACTGTTTCCTAAGGGAATTCCTGCCTTACCTCCCCAGTCCGCGCGTGGCAGCTGCTCCGGAGCTACTCGAAGAGGCATGTCACCGAACACAGGTTCTCTTTCAGGGTGGGCCTAGGATTCCTCTCCCCGCTTCCCTCACAAGTCTGAACAAGTTATTTATCCCTTCTGAATCTGCTTCCTCCTTTGTAAAATGGAGACAACAATACCAGCCACACAAGGTATCGTGTGACTCAAATGGTTGTTCTCCGTCTCTGCTGTTATTTTGAGAGTCCTTTTAATTGAGTGCCTCCTCAAGGTTTACACCTGAGCTGGGATCCCTGCTCAGTGATATCTCAGCACCTGTTACTACACAACATCTGCTGACCACATATTTGATTTCTTTTTTCCTTTCGGCCATCTTCCTGTTGGTCCTACTTTTCAGTTTGTCTAGTCTTGGAATCGTAGCCTTCGTGATTTCTTTTGGGAACTTATTCCAGGCTAAGACTTATTTTAAAGGGTAATAGTTAAAAATAATGATAGTAATAGTAGTCGCTCAGCTTTATAGAGTGCTTGCAAATAAGCACTTCACATGGGTTAATTTAATGAATCCTTGAGTAGCCCATGGCCTAGGCCAGTGATGGCGAACCTTTTGAGCTCGGCGTGTCGGCATTTTGAAAAACCCTAACTTAACTCTGGTGCCGTGTCACATATAGAAATTTTTTGATATTTGCAACCATAGTAAAACAAAGACTTATATTTTTGATATTTATTTTATATATTTCAATGCCATTTAACAAAGAAAAATCAACCAAACAAATGAGTTCACGTGTCACCTCTGACACGCGTGTCATAGGTTCGCCATCACTGGCCTAGGCCTTAGGTCATCTCCAATGCCTTCCATTGTCTCCATTTTGTGGTTGAGAAATCTGAGGCCCAGGCACAGAAGGTTGTGAGACTTGCAAGGTCTCAGAGCTCTGGGGACAACTATCAGGTTTGAAAACCCATCCTATTCTGCCTTAAGAACCTGTGTATTGCCGAAACCGGTTTGGCTCAGTGGATAGAGCGTCGGCCTGCGGACTGAAGGGTCCCAGGTTTGATTCCAGTCAAGGGCATGTACCT
Organism: Myotis lucifugus; assembly: GCF_000147115.1. Lineage (NCBI taxonomy): Eukaryota > Metazoa > Chordata > Mammalia > Chiroptera > Vespertilionidae > Myotis > Myotis lucifugus. Next base: position 19,833,737 of record NW_005871054.1, read on the forward strand.
GGGTTGCGGGCACATCCCCAGTGGGAGATGTGTAGGAGGCAGCTGATCGATGTTTCTCTCTCATCGATGTTTCTAACTCTCTATCTCTCTCCCTTCCTCTCTGTAAAAAATCAATAAAATATATTAAAAAAAAAATTTGTGTATTTAACTGCCTTTGGTAGTAAGTTGGTAATGGTGAGTTGCTTTTCTATTCTGGTTTATTGCTTTCTGTGGACCTCAGTCAAAATTAACAGCTGTATGACAATATCTTGCCTTCTCTGCTAATTTGCATATGAAAAGTTAAAATAGTGATTAGTGCTCTCCTCAGAATGGAAATATCTCCATTGTTTTCCTAATCTCCATTGTTATACTAATTCCCTGGGTGTATTGCCACATGTGATCCTCACTAGACCCTGATGAGATAGGTTCATAATTACCTGCATTTTACAGGTGGCGTACCCAAGACACAAAAAGGTTAAATAATATGCCCAATGACACACAATTTAAAAGGAAAAATTGGGATTCAAATGCAGATAGTATGGCTCCAGAATGCATGCTATGCAATACTGTTTCTAATATCTATAATCTATAATAATAAAAGGGTAATATGCTAATTAGACCGGATGTCTTTCCGGACGAAGTGCCGAAGCAAATCTGCCCGGGTCTCTGGTGCCTGCCAGTGGCTGGAGGGAAGCAGCCCGAGTCCCAGGTGCCAGAGGGAAGCCGGTGCCAGGAACTGGGGAAGGAAGGCCTACTCTTCCACGAATTTTCATGCATCGGGCTTCTAGTACATTATATATATATATATATATATATATATATAGTACATTATATATATATATACATTATATATATATATATATATATATATATATATATATATATATATCCTTTACAATTACAAGCTCATTGGGGAGAAAATAAGAAAAATATAAACAATTTTTTTTAAAAAGGAAGAAAGATTACCCCAAATCTCACCATTGAGATATTAACCACTAATAACATTTGTTATACATTCTTGAAGACTTATTTTCCCCAATAAAATATAAAATAGGATATGCATCCTACTTTATAACTCCTTTTTCACTTATAGCTATACATGGCTTATTGATGTTTAAGGTCAATAACTGTCTCCTTTTCACCACTGAATATTATTCCATTGAGTGGATCTACCATATTATATTTAATAATGCCGTAATATACCTTTAGGGTTTTTGTTTATTTGTTTTACATTTCCACTGTTTTAAACAGAGCTGCAATGTATTCCCCTTGTAGCCAAAGTTTTAAACAATTGTCCAGTGATTTTCTTTGGTAAATTTCTAAAGTGAAATTGTTAATTGTGTGTCAAAAATCTGCCCATCTTTCGCACACGTTGCCAGATTGCCCTCCAAAAGGTTTAATCTGCACACATTCCCTCCAACACCCCATGAAAGTGCTCATCTCCCCAGTGAGGAGGCCCTTCCAGTTAAAAAGGCACCTGTTGTTTAAAAAGCACCTGACATTGTAAAGCTTTTTTTTCCCCCCCTTAAAAAATGTTCAACATTTGGAGGTTTTGGCTATGAATCATCAAATAGTTTTAACCTGAAAAATGACCAAATCATGTAACCCGGCAAACGGTATGCAGTGTGATTTTAAGGGAAAGTGTATGTCCTCAATTAAAAATTTTCCCCTAGGAAGGAGTGCTTTTATAAAACTGAACTAATAAAGGGAGTAAATGATTGAGTCTCCTCAAAAGGTGAGGCTACTTTGGCTGATATTCTGTGCTTGCAGGCATTCTTCTGGATAGCTGGAAAACGCTCGTGGAAGAGGGCCCAGCCCTGCATTACAACAAGAAGGAGGAATTTCCACTTACTACATCGCTCCCGGCTCTCTATGTTCTCTGTCCACCCAGCTGCCTGTTCTACTACATGGTTTTAATCATCCGAAGAGTCATAGATCCAAATTGCAGACACTTTTTGCCAAATCTACATGGCATCTACTAATATGTTAAGAAATAGAATTACATTTGTTTAAAAGATGATGGTATTACTCAAAACATTCTTATAATGTTTATTCTGGAATTGCCTTGTAGTCCCATGAGAAAATAGCCTCATTGTTTACTTGTCATACCTGACCCAACATATTCTAACTCGAGTAGATGATATTCTTCATTCACCAGATTTGGCTCTAACATACTTTTTTTAAAAAATCCTCATCCGAATATATGCTTTTATTGATTTTTTTTTTAGAGGCAGAGAAAGTGAGCAAGAGGGAAACATCGATCAGTTGCCTCCTGTTCACACCCTGACTGGGGATTGAACCCACAGTCTAGGTATGTGTCCTGACCGCAATCAAACCCACAACCTTTCTGTGTACGGGATGATGCTCCAACCAACTGGGCCACCCAGTCAGGGCTCTAACTTACTTTTTATCATCTCTTTCAAATTGATCTTCAAAGGATGGAGCTCTGTTAGGAATATTTAAAAGAATCAACCCATGCTCCAGAAAAATATCAAAGAAAAGAGTTTTATAAAAACGGTAGGCATCGGTTGTTTCCATGGAACAAGCACATAGGGTTTCCAGTGACTTGTGACAAGGAGATGTCACTCGTTTGAATGTAAATTGTGATATGATCACGTTCATTAGGATGCTGAGATTTTTATATTCTTATTCTATATTTCATACAGCTATCTTCCCATTGAAACGAGAACTCACTACCTAGGTTACCAATATCTATATTCCTTCTTTTCATTATGGACACATGACTAGATGCACAGCTATCCTCCTTGCAGTTGGATGGTGCCATGGAATGTGGGTGGAAAGGATGGGATCTTGTCTGGGCCGGCCTCTGAAACCTCTCCACAATCCTGCATATTTTTCATTCTCTGCGCTGGTAGGAAGCACTACATGGATAGAGTTTGGAACCACTAAATGGATAGATCCTAGGTCCCCGGATGACTACATGAAGCAGGCCTTCCATGTATGACATATTGACACACACACACCTCATTGAATCTCAGTGAGATTTGAGTGAGAAATCAGTCTTTACTGGGATAAGTCACTGAGATTTGGGGCTTGTTTGTTACAACAGTTAGCCTGTCCAAACAGACTACTTTAGCTTGAACAGAAATAACATTTACTGTTTATTCAGGCCCTAACTATTATTATATGTTCTCAGACAAAATGCAATTTTGACATAAACTTACAACTGAGTTGCATTTGTTTGTTGACTAATCCTGGCATTTAAAATATTTTCAATATTGTAATGCTCCAAGAAGACCTTAGCATTTTGCTTGTATTGATTAAAAGCAATTAAAATAGGTAGTATAGGAACTTTCCACTTACTCAAATGAGAGGGTGGCCATCTACATTGTACTGAGTTTTTCTGAGGCTCCATACTCTCAGACCATCTCTGCCCATGATTTTACAGTGGGTTACCGAAGTTATATGCACTCAAAGGAGAATGAGGCCCTTCAAATCCTCATTTTTTTTTCTTTTCCCCCAAGTCCTTCAGAATATATTACTTCCTCCCCACGCCTCTTCTGTAAAACTTCCCATGTGTGCTCCCCTTTGAGGCCTTCGTCACCAATATCATCCTCATTGCATCAACGTCCATGGAGTTATTATGAACTTTAAATCCGTAGCTCCTTATATTTGTCATTTGAACTTAAAGAATATTTTAATATTTTGATATTGGATTCTAAGGTCATCATATCCCTCTCCTTTATTATTAATGTTCTTTGAGAGCTTAATGTATCTTGGTCACTTTATTGGCTACAGTGGTAGTTTTTTGCCAGCTTTTCCAAGCTCAAACTAAAGTTTATGCAACAAATCAAGTTCTATGACCAAATGCTAGCTGCTAGTAGGCTGTGACTGTGTAAATGACTACTGGTCTGAGATTAGCAATAAAACTGTAAGAGTAAGCTCATAAGGCATGAAACCATGCAGGAAGAGGATATAAGAAAGATATTCCAAGAGTGTCTCTATCATTAGCTGATTATTGCCAAAGACCACGTCATATTTTCTATTTAGATTTGCCAGGGAGAAGAGCTAACCAGCAATGCCAATCACAGGAGTTGGAACAAGAGGACTGACTAGTCTATTTTTTCCTTGTCAGATTGTTGTCTAAATTAGGAATGTCCTCCATGATGGCGAGGCATTGTGCCAAAAAGTGCTCTAATGGAAAGAACATGATCTTGGGAATCACGTTGACAGGATCAAATTTTGACTGTGTTCATCCCTGTTGTATGACTTTGAATAAATTATTTTGTAAGTGTTTTATTTTTTTCATCAGTCACTTAGGGAATTAGCACCTATAGGATTCTGAGCATATAATAGATAATAAGTCTTTTAACATTTTTAATGCTGAGATTCTTAAAAAACCTGTAATAGGTTCAAATATTCACTAAATGTTTGCTACTTTTAAAGCTTGTGAGATGAGATCCAGTTTATGGTTCTAGAACAGGGGTCCTCAAACTACGGCCCGCGGGCCACATGCAAATACAAATATTGTATTTGTTCCCGTTTTTTTTTTTTTTTTTTTTTACTTCAAAATAAGATATGTGCAGTCTGCATAGGAATTTGTTCATAGTTTGTTTTTTTGTTTTTTTTAAAATATATTTTATTGATTTTTTACAGAGAGGAAGGGAGAGGGATAGAGAGTCAGAAACATCGATGAGAGAGAAACATCTATCAGCCGCCTCCTGCACATCTCCTACTGGGGATGTGCCCACAACCCAGGTACATGCCCTTGACCGGAATCGAACCTGGGACCCTTCAGTCCGCAGGCCGACGCTCTATCCACTGAGCCAAACCGGTTTCGGCCATAGTTTTTTTTTAAACTATAGTCCGACCCTCCAACGGTCTGAGGGACAGTGAACTGGCCCCCTGTTTAAAAAGTTTGAGGACCCCTGTTCTAGAACATAGTAGTACTTCTGGCCTGTGTCAGGATCAAACCCATTACACTCCCTCACAGTCCATATTTCCCCTAAAATGTTACTTTTCACCTCTGTCCCTCTGCTTACGGCAGGAGATGTCCTAACAGGCAGGATAGGGCCTTTGAAGCCAGGCAACTGGATCCTACATTCCTAATCACTACGCTAATGATAAAAATAAATGCCACTTTCCTTGTGCTTGAAGGTCTTCTGTCTAGTATGGACAACTGGTAAATAAACAGTTTTAACATAGTATAATATAAATTTACATGAGGAAATTGAAGAAAATTCCACAAAACCTTTTCATGAAGGAAAAGATAATTGGTTGAATCTTGAAGGAAAAATAGATATGAGGTTTAGGGTTAAGAGAGGGAGGAGAAGAGATTGCAAGTAAAGGAAATGGTGAAGTGCCTACCATAGGGCTTGGCACATAGTAGGTGTTTAATATACAGGGTGGGGAAAAACTAGGTTTATAGTTATTTGTATGGAAAATAATACAATAATTAATATATATTAATTCAAGAAAAAACTCTGTTTCATGTACTCACAACTGTAAAACCTACTTTTGCTCTACCCTATATGCTGGTGAAAGAAAGCACATATGCTTTTGCAATGGAAAAAATTAAAGTTTGAGGTAACTGGATGCCTGGTGGCAACTGAGAGGAGACAAGGCTGGTAAGGTGGATTGGATGGTCAAGGCCCAAAACCTAGAGCAGATAGTTTAGACTTCATTCTATAGGGAAATACTTGGAGCTTTTAGAGACAAGTGACTTCATCGGATTCTTATTTTATAAAGACACCATATCTTATCAATTTCAAGACCCTTTCACAATATTTTAACAACTCTGAAGGTGAGGTGTATCCCACAGTTGATTTCATGTCACAGTTTAATCAACAGTTGTTTACTTTCTTTCCCAGTGGTTTATAAAATAACTAGAGGCCCGGTGCATGAAATTTGTGCAGGGGAGGGGATCCCTCAGCCCGGCCTGCACCCTCTTCGCAATCCAGGACCTTTCAGGGGATGTCCAACTGCTGGTTTAGGCCCGGCCCCAAATGTCACAGCTGAGGTTCTTGGAAGTGGCCCAGCAAAGTTCCTTCCTGCCTTCTTCCTGCCCTGACCCCAAGTCTATGGCTTAAAAATCAGGGCACCAGGCTGGGGCTGAGCACCCCAGGGGCCTTTGTAGCAGCTACAGGCAGGGGGAGCTTGGGGGAACTGTAGGAATTGGTGGAGGCAGCAAGAGCCAGGGGATGGCAGTGCCCATGGGGAAAGGGGGCATGGGGTGGAGGAGGTAAGCTCCTCTGAGACTTAGAGGTACGGAGACTAAGAGAGACAGAGAGGACAGAGATGGGGATAGAACGAGTGACAGGAAGAGAGAGACTCAGAAAAAGCAAGAGAGAGATTGAGACAGAGGAAGATTCACAAAGAAGAGAGACAGACAGAAAGATGGAGTCCTGCTCTGTATGAGTCAGCGGGCTGTGGGGAGGCAGGGAGATGGGGCCTGGGGCTCACAAGGGATGTGTCAGTGTGACGGTAAGGCACAGTTGTGTTGCACGAGGGGGGTGTGCTGGTCATGCAGCACCAGCTCCTTCAGAGACCCGTACAGGTTGTAGGGCTCCGCAGAACCCAAGCCAGTGGCCATGCGGTAGATGAAACAGTGCTGGGTATCGCCGTCCACCACCACAGAGCAGGCACAGCAGCCCCGCTGGCTGCTGTCACGGATGAGGAAGATACCATCCTGCTTGCTGTTCAGCATTTCCTCAGCCGGCGCGCGTTGATCTTGCCCACATACCAGGTTCGTTCCTCATGGTGGGGAGGTCTTCCTCATCCTCCAACAGTGCATACTGGTCTTCAGGCTCATTTTTGATTCCCAACCACTGGTTGATTTTCTTCTGCCGGGCGCCTTTCTGGCTGAGCCATACCAGCTACTGGTCTCGGATCTTGCGCAGCTGCATGAGGTCTGGCTTCAGCCTGTTCACGCGCTGATCGATCTCCCGGTTGTCCGAGGCCTGTGTCCGCAGCTCCTCTTCCAGCTTCGCGCGGCTCTTGTGGGTCCCTGCGATGCGAGACTTGCGCCGTTCTGAGCTCAGCAGGATCCTCTGCATCTCGTTTTCATTGCCCTCATGCCAAGCACTCCAGGTACCCCTGGCTGCACTTCTCTTGAGTCTGGCTCTTCGAAGATCTGGATGGTTTCATTGAAGGCTTCGATTGCGTGCACTTCATCTGCAGTTCCTGGGAGGTGCGTGTGTGCTCCTCGTAGAGCTGGTCTTACTCGCGGCTCTTTGTCCTCTGCTTCAAACCAAGGTAACAAAGGAAACCTTTAATTATGATCTTCCTCGAGGCAAGGGAGGGAACAGCAAACTTCAATCGAAATAATTTCCCGCCAGAAGTCACGTCCAACTACTGCGAGACTGTGGACAATAGGGCTGACCATGTACATGTGCAGTAACAGGCTCACGGTCTAGCAGCCGTAGGCGCCAGGCTCCTCCACAATCCCACAATCCTCTGGGCGCCCAGGAGTCCTCCACAATCCCACAATCCTCTGGGCGCCCAGGAGTCCTCCACAATCCCATAATCCTCTAGGCGCCCAGGCTCCTCCACAATCCCACAATCCTCTAGGCGCCCAGGCGTCTTCCACAATCCCACAATCCTCTAGGCGACCAGGCTCCTCCACAATCCCACAATCCTCTAGGCGCCCAGGCGTCCTCCACAATCCCACAATCCTCTGGTTGCACACTTCCGGTTTTTCTAGCGCCTCCTTAAGTGGTGTTTCCTTCAGTCGCGGTGCAAGTCCAGGGCCTCTAGATGGAGAGGATTTTCGGTTCTTTGACGTTGATAGCTGTTTGCTATTTGGAGTCAGTGAAGTGTCGGGAGAACTGCCGCTGCCGTAAACATGTCGGTCCCAAGCGCACTCATGAGACAACCGCCCATTCAGTCGCCGGCTGGTGCCGTCCTGGTCGCAATGAGAAAGGTACTGAGCTGAGCCGTTTTCCCATCGGATCTCCCTCTTCCTTCCTCAGCACAATCCAATCCCGCAGACTCTTAAGACCTTCCCCCCTATTTCTTCGACTTTCCCCCATCAAACTTGCACCCTATCGCGTTGCCTAGGGGTGCCCCTAACTGCTCTCTGGGAGGGCGGGGGGCAGCCTGGGTGAGGGGCCGTGGTGTTCTGGCCTCTGGTTCTGGTCGTTAGGGTCGCTGGCTTTATCTATATCTATATCTATATCTATATCTATATCTATATCTTGTTAGGGTCGCTGGCTTTATATCTCTATATCTATATCTATATCTATATCTATATCTATATCTATACATATAGATATATAGATATATAGACATAGATAGATGTTGCTGCTTGCATGTGATGGTATCTTCTATTTAATAAAAAGTTGAAATTATGGCAGCAGAGGAACAGAGGGACAATGACTGGAAGCTAGAAAACTCGTTGGGAGACTTACCAGATAGCATAGCTGTGGGGTAGTGGGCTGTGATGCAAAACGTAATATGACGCAATAGATTTTGAAATTCTAAAATAGATTCGGGGCTCCCTGAGTCTAACAGGTTGAACAACTTTTGGGTCTTCATCTTGTTCTTTACCGCATTGGTGAGAACCTAAAAAAAAGCTCCTAGCTTTTCATTAAAACCACATTTTCTTAGGTGAATAACTTAATTATAAAGAATACCATGTAGCATCTATTAGGAATCAACATTTTGTGAGGAAAAGTACAGGCCCGTTGAGCTGGAGGCCCCTTGAGTGCCCTATCCAAGGGCGTCTGCTCTTTGCCCTGAACTTTCTTACAGAAATAAAGAAAGTTTAAAGTCCTGGAAGATGCTTCAGATACCCCTGGTTCAACTCCTTCGTTTTATAGACGAGGAACATGAGTTTCTGGGGGTGCTGTTCACCTTAAATTTGCTGACTCTTAGCAGCCTCATCCACGGAGGCTCTAGCCTGGACACCCACCCCCGCCCCTCCGCATTGCAGGTTCCTTGTCTACCTGCCTCTGGATGTGCCCTGACTCCAGTTATTGAGCAGACAGCAGGAAAGGACCTTTTGCCTCTAATTGCCACAGTTCAGGGTTAATCCATTTGTTATTCATTCCCGTCTTTTTTTGGATTCATTCTATAGCTGGAATCTATTCCTTTTGTCTAAATATCTGGTTATCGGCATCCAAACCTCAGCTGATGAGTGATGGTGTCTGGGTTGTGCTCTGTGGCCTGGGCATTTGCTGCCTGAGTTTCTAATAGGCACCACCTGTCGCTCTGTGCACCAGCTCCTTCCACACCACCCTGAGGCACTTCACCTGGTCCAGAATAGCAGTCTCTAGAAAACAGAACTCCCCGCATTACTGTTTTTTCCCCTCCATCTGACTCCAGACTGTTTATATGGGGTGCTGGATGGAGTTCTGTTGAGTATTTACTTCTTTCTCCAAGCCCAAACTCTGGAACACTTATTCAACATGAACATCCCCTTCTTCTTCTTTTTTTTAATCTCTAAGAAACAGTACACACCAGTAGGCTGTGCAGGACTGCATCCCTTCTTATGGATTAGGCCAACTTTTCTATTCATTGGGGATCCCTTCTAATTGGCCTCATTGGTCAGGTGCTTGTTCTGATTATCAGTGCCCATGGAGTTTAGTTCTTAAATAATTTTAATGTTTTCTTCCTAGCAACCATTCACTGAGCACATGGAATGGAGTATATGCTAAATGCTTTGCATATCTTAACTCCTTTCCTCTTCATAGCAATCTCATCGTAAGGTGTGATCAGATATCTCCACAGAAGAGGGACTGAAGTTCAGAGACACTACGTTAATATCCCAAGGTCATAGGCCATGTGCCCGAGTTAAGACTGAGACCCAGGTTTGGTGACGCATACTTTTGCCTCATTATGACACTGTAGCACCCCCTATCCAGTGCCAACTCATCCTACATTGAGTCTGGCCTGGTTATCTCATTCCAGAACGAGAACATCGCAGTGGGCTGCTGGGGCTTCCATGCATCACTTGCAGATCAGGGCAGTGGCTGTTCACCTGTTCAGCACATTGAGTTTACCCAGCCTTAGTGACCAACTGAGCTTCCAGGGTTTCCCACCCCTTCAGCATCCAGCTTGCCCTTGTCCTGTTTCTCAACTATCTAAACCAGTGGTTCTCCACCTTCCTAATGATGCGACCCTTTAATACAGTTCCTCATGTTGTGGTGACCCCCAATTTCATTGTTACAAATTGAACATAATTAAAGCATAGTGATTAATCACAAAAACAATATGTAATTATATATGTGTTTTCCGATGGTCTTAGGCGACCCCTGTGAAAGGGTCGTTCAACCCCCAAAGGGGTCGCGACTCACAGGTTGAGAACCGCTGATCTAAACCCTGCTTAGGTGATGCAGAAACTGTAGAGACCTGTGCAAGAATTAGAACATACATTTTTATTCTCTTATTACATTCGAAAAGCCACCAAAGGACTAAGGTGAGAGTGCCCTTTGGTTTCTGATTTGTATCTCACACTAGAAATCTCTCTTTTATTTTTAAGTTCTTAAAATGAAATTTGAGGAGTCTGAACATATCATCAGGACAGCTTACCTCCAAATAGAGCAATAGAAGTACATGTAAGCAATGCCTTAAAGTCTGCCTGGTGGTCTAAAAAAAAAAAAAAAAAAAAAAAAAAAGTATGCCTGGTGGTCTAGGTTTGAACAGGCCATGAAACCACACAATATTGCACTTAATAGTAGCTATTAGATAGCTGAGCCCTAAATGTTCTTGGTTCTATTATACATACTTTATGTGCATCCTCTCATTGACTGCCCAGCAGCATTGTGCAGTAGGAGCTGTTATCATCTTCATTTTATAGATGAGGAAACCAAGGCACAGAATAGCTAAGTAGCTTGTCTTGGGTCGTTATCCAGGTCATAAGGGAAAGATTTGGGATTTGAAGATAGGCAATCTGATTTTAGAGCACAGGCTCTTCATCAAGCCTAATGATTAGAATGTTTTACTTAAGTATATGAATATACAGATGAGTATAGTTTTCAAAGCACTGACATTGTCACTTTGGGAAAATAAATCTATTTTCTAAGAATGTTGCCATTTCTCAATATATTTTTGGAACTGACCTCTGATTCAATTGCAAATCTACAAGGAAATTAGACTCATTAGGCTCATACGTGGGTTTTGATTAAAAGCAGCATTAACATAGTATAAAAGTACTTCTATTAATCAATAAAAATGATGTACATTGCCTTCCCCAAATGGAAATGTACAAGGACAGGTAACTTACAAAAGGAGAAATATAAATGACCGATAAACAAATGAAAACATGTTCAACTAAATATAGCCAAAGACATGCAAATTAAAATAATGAGAAAACACTTTTCATCTATCAGATTGATAAAAATTTTAAAAAATCTTTCCCAGCCAGAGCTTGACAAACATTTTTTTCTTATTTAAAAAAAACTTTTTAAAAAATATATTTTTAAAAATTTTACAGAGAGGAAGGGAAAGGGATAGAGAGTTAGAAACATCGATCAGCTGCCTCCTGCACAACCCCTACTGGGAATGTGCCCACAACCAAGGTACATGCCTTTGACCAGAATTGAACCTGGGACCCTTCAATCTGCAGGCCGATGCTCTATCCACTGAGCCAAACCGGTTAGGGCAACAAACATTTTTAAAGATTGGCTATATCCAGGATTAGCAAGATGAGGTCAATAAATACCTTTCGAATTACTGGCAGTGGTAAAACTTGGTATAATTTTTCTGGAAGGCAGTTTAGCAATACACATCAAAACATTAGTTGGACAAATCCCTGATCCAGATATCACAATTTTAAGAGTTTAAGAAAAGAATTCTTAGAAAACTTCTTATTCTAAGAAGAAGAGAATGTGGTTAGATGTACAAATTTTAATAACCAGGATGCCAATTATAGTGTCGTTTATGGTTAAAAAAAATGGAACATAAACTAACTGTCTGTTAATGGAGTTTTGAGTAAATAAATCTATGTAATGGAATATTATAGTTATTAAGATAAAATGTGGTTTTATGTTGACTATTTTGGAGAAATATTCACAATACAGTGCTCATTTTTAAAAGCAGGTGATAATATAACAATTACAGTAGAATCTTAGCTTACCTCATTCTATTTGTATCTATCTGTATCTCTATACCTATCTCTCTATACACAAACACACATATATTCTGGAAAAGCTATTCACCTAATACATTAAGAGTGATCATCTGTGTGTGTTAGGATTTCATACATTTTAAAATATATTTTTCATGCCATTATTTCATGCAATGTATTCTTATATTGTTAAATTTTAATTTTACAATATTCTCTTTATAATCAAAAAAATAAAAATATTTACATTTTGGGGAAAAATGACTATGACCTAGCTAGATCATCCACAATCTTTATCAGACATGGTTTGCAATAATTTTGGAGTGTATTATAGATAAGAAATACACTCACAGATGAATATTTTGTTATGTGAAATAGAAACAATGTCAAAAGAGAATTTATACAACTATTTCATAATATCATTGAAACGAGAGTCTCCCAATGATGACAACATTTAAATGCTCAACATTTATTTGAAGATATAATTCTGGACCGTTTGTTAACAAAATCATCTCCCCACTTTTACTGGTGTGCCTCATATACTCTGTTTATTTACTTCAGTTTTAATAAAAAAATATGAGAGAGCTGAGTCCTAAAGAAATTCTCTCCCCTGGGGGATTATCAAGCTGTAATTTCTTAGCTTTGGCATGCATCTGAAAATAAATGCATATTTTTACTTGCTTGACCAAACTCAGGAATCTGCAGGTCTGTTAACGTTGCATTATGTGGCTGGTGCCCTGAGTAAAACCAGGTGCCCTGTCACAAAAGCTGAGGATGCGCTTGTGAAATTTATTTTATTCCGATTTATGAGGACTGCTGCACACAAATAGATTATTGTAGTGTCTGTGATTAATGGGACACCACACGGCTGCGTGGACTTCATAAATCATTGGATGCAATGTCTGAGTGAATTTTACTTGCAAAATCAGTTTCAATCAGCTTGGCTTAAAAACCAGGGAAAGCAGAAGGATGTGTCCAGTTGTGGGAGGCATTGAAGTGGCGGAGCAGTCACTACGGGGTCCAGTTTTATGCCTCTTGTTATCAGTGATGTGGAAGAGTGAATAAGCAACACGCTAATTAAATCTGCAGATGGAATTGGAAATGTCACGAATGTGGAGAAGGCCAGGAAAATGATACAAATTGGCTTAAAGTGATAAGTAAGGGTTGGAATAAAGGCCAAAACTACAATAGACCTGAGCGTGCGTGCACACATGTACACACACTCATGAATCATAAATGACTTTAAAAAATTAGTTAATTCCATAACTCTTTTAAGAAACCAAATAGCATATGAAAAATACAACAGACCTGAGCATGATAGCCCACTCGTACACACACACACACACACACACACACACACACACCCCAGTCAATAAGTGATTAAAGAAATAAGTTAACTTGATAAATCTTTAAAGATCCCAAATATAATATGAAAGCAGTTTGGGTATAATGAATATTAAAAAAGAATGACTGCAGGGCTTTATTCTAAGATCAGTAGCATTTGTTTTGTTTGTAAAATAATGATTTTATTGTTCATTTTTGATACATAAGTAATACATATTCATCATAACAGAATCAGAAATGAAAGACCAGCAAAAATAATATTCTCTATAATCCCATTATTCAGTGGTATAATCATATACCATATATATATACGTATATATATATATGTATATATACGTATATATATACAAAAATATGAGATCATATTGCATGTTCAATTTGCTATCCAACTTCATTCATGTAAGAACACTTTTTTTAAAAGGCCAGGTTCCTGAGAGCCTTGCTCTGTACCCACCTTTCTCTTGCTCATTAAATTTGTTCCCTTCGATCTTAGTAATTAGAAGCTCTGAGAGAATGACAAAGGGGTAATATTTGTAAAGGCTAAAGCTGGAGAGAAAAGAAAAAAGGGAGTTTTCGTTGAGGATTCTGCCTGCTCCTCAGAAAACCTGATGCCACCAGCTCTCCATTTCTGTTAGCCCTCACGGTCAGCCTTTGTCCAAGGAGCCGTCACAACCCCCGCGCCCACCTTTCCTGACCTGGGCTGAGGCTGGCCCTCTGATCCTGAGAATTGCTGCCATTGCAACAGAATCACTATTATGAACTGAGGAGCACTCCTATTTCCACAAACAGTTCTAAAGGAGGAGGAAATCCCCTATACGATAGATTATTCACAAGGAAGGTAGTAATCTCCGATGAATGTCCTTCATGGGGTGGAGTCAGGGGAGGATGAAAGGAAGAGTAGTTTGCTTTTTTCACTTCTTGAAATATAGCTCAGAGCATGAATGTATGTATAAGATGGAACTTCATTGCAAAGGAAAACAGAATAAATGAAGTAAAAGTCTAAGTCAGACAAACATAGGCAGAATCTGAATCCTACTATGACTCAAACGTGAAAGTATAGGGAGAAGGTTATAAAATCAAGGGAGACCAATGCACCAAAAGGTCTCCGGTTGGACTCCTGGTCAGGGCACATGCCAGGGTTGCAGGCTTGATCCTCAGTAGGGAGCATGCAGGAGGCAGCTAATCAGTGTTTCTCTCGCTCTCCTCCTTTCCTCTCTCTCTAAAATCAATAAAAATATATTAAAAAAAAAAAGACCAAGGGAGACCAGGATTCTTGGGGTTAATCTAGGAACATTGCCTTTGGCATCGGGTAGACTTCCCCTTTCCAAGCTCCCAGTTCTTGGTGAGGAGGGTCACACAGGCTGGCTTGGGTAACCTGTCCTGGCAGAGGCCAGATGAAAGAGAAAGAGCCGTGGGCAGGAGCCCCTGGCTACCAGTTTCCAGGTTTCTTACCACCCACCTGGCTGCCATTAAGTAATGCCTGTCACCTCTTTGGGTCTCAGTTTTCTCGTTGATGAAATGAAGAGTTTGCTCCGGATCATCTCTAATGTCCTCTCCAATAGACCTGTGCTTCTAAATCTCGACCACACTTAGAACTACCTTGGGAGCTTTCAAAATCCACTGTGCAAAGGCCTCCTTTCCGACCATGTGTATCAGAATCCCTGGAATCGGACAGGTGTCAGTATTTTTATGCTCCCCAGGTAATTCCAGTGTGCCACCGAGTTTGGGAATCTCTGAACTATATTAGATGATTTTTGATTCTTAAAAAATTAAGAATAATAATAGCTTATATATTATTTTTAATTGATTTTTAGAGAGAGGGGAAGGGAGAGAGAGGTTGAGAGAGAGAGAGAGAGAGAGAGAGAGAGAGAGAGAGAGATGAGAGAGAAACATCAATTAGTTGCCACCCAAATGTTCCCCAACTGGGGATCTAACCCAAACCTAGGTATGTGCCCTGGCTGGGAATCGAGCCCGCCACCTTTTGGTGTATGGGACAATGCTCTAACCAACTGAGCCACACCGGCCAGGACAATAGCTAATATTTTTGGGGTGCTCACTATATACCAGAAAATTTGTACATATTAAGCCTCATTTAAGGACCTCAGGAGTTAAAATTACCATTTCTACGGATGCAGATATCAAGGACTAGAGTGCTTAGGCAATTTATCTGGGCTTACCCAGCAAGTAAATCGTGAACTAGAATTCTAACGTAGGCGATTTGATCCCAGGATCCAGGATCCTGCCTCTTAAACCATACTGATACACAGAAGAGTGAGCAGCCTCTTATAGAGGAGTTAGCTTTGGAAGTTTTGTAGAATTACTATTTTTTTTCATAAAATAAAACTGTGAGGACATTTTATTCTGGTTCTGTGTCCTGTCTCCCCTTCTAATTTTGTAATTCACTTTAATTTTCACTGAGAGCAGTGCAATAGGGGCTGCGTCACGAAGCATCTGCACAGGTATTGTCATCTGTGCTGCGTCACGAAGCATCTGCACAGGTATTGTCATCTGTGCTGATGACTAAGTGTGTGTGTGTGTGTGTGTGTGTGTGTGTGTGTGTTTTCATATATTTGTAAAAAATGATGGCAGTATTGTGAAGCTTCTCTCATCAAGTTAAGTCTGTTTCTTTACCTCTTGACTCTGGACTTGACCATATGACTTGCTTTGGCCAATGAGATGTCAGCAAAGGTGACAAAAGAAAAGGGTTGAAAGGTGCTTTGGTACTGGTGTGTGACTACACATTTTCAGCCTTTAAAAGCCAGCCAGTAACTTCAGTTCCAGCTACACAGATACATGCTGAAGATGCATGGCTATGTTACTTAAGCCAAGGACAAGACATGCGAGTGTGGCCATCTGGCACCAAACAGCCCCTGCTGACCTGCCAGCTGACTGCCAGCATGAGAATGAGCCAGGGAGACCAGCAGAACCACTTAGAACCATTTAGCTGAGCCCAGCTCAAGTTGTCAACTCAAAGAATCATTAGCTAATAATTTTTTAAAATATATTTTAAGTTGATGTTAGAGAGGGAGAGGGAGAGAAAGACAGAAACATTAATGATGAGAGAGCACCAATGATTGGCTGCCTCCTGCACTCCCCACACTGGGGATCGAGCCCACAACCTGGGCATATACCATCACCTGGAGTCAAACGGTGACCTTCTGCTTCATAGGTCGACGCTCAACCACTGAACCATGCTGGCCGGGCTAATAATTATTTTAAACTATTAAATTTGGGGCAGTTGTTTTTTTTTTTAAATTCATCAAAAGCTAATTGACACACACATTAACTCTTAGTTATCATACAGCACTATGAGGTGAATTTTTATCATCATCTCCATGTTACAGATGAGGAAACTGTGGTACAGGAAGGTTAAGTGATTTGTCCCAAGTTCCAGAGCCATGCTCTTGACCTCCGTGCTATACTATCTTATATGTGCTTATCTTATAAGTGTGTTCATTACTGCATTCATTTCCAATGACTTGGACCAAGAAACAGCACCAAAAAAGGAGAGGAATTTTATTACATTTTCCATTCCTAACGTCACCATTCTAACGTTTCCTTCTCTTTCTTTCTTTCACCAATTTTTTTCTTTCAGCATTTATTAAGCCTCTACTATTGTCCAGGCTCTGTGCCAGGCATTAGGGCTATAAATACACATTTCCTGCCCACAAGGAGATCAGAGATTATAGGAAGAGACAACTGTATCAGTAAATAATTACAACACAAGATGAGAAGTGCTGTTATATGGATCTTCAGAAAGTACTGTCATGGAGAAGGTGAAATGATTAACTTCTGCTAAGGGGTAGCTGGGAAGTCAAAGCTTGTCCCAACATGAGCATCGTTACTTATATTGTTTTTTTCATATCTTCCTCATGTATTTACTTCTAAAATATGGAGACATGCTTCTTTATTCACATTTATTTTATGTGTTTCATACTTTCTTCTTTCTGTTCTTCCTTCCTTGCATGCTATCTTTTTCAAATAACCTATTGAGTACCTACTTTGTTGTCAGGCACAGTTTCTAAATGAACAAGATAGGAAAGGTCTCTGCTTTTAGGAAGCTTATACTGAAATGAATGGAAACAGACCGTAAATAAGCAAGAAAAAAAATCTTATTGGTATTAAAAGTGCTTTATAGTGCCTCAAACAGATGATGTGATGGCCATCTCAGATGGACCAAGTGGCTGCTTTAGATGGAATATTAAAGCAGATTTCTTTGAATCAGTAATCTTTAAGCTAAAATGTGAGTGACTGTAAGTGAGCAATTCAAGGATGAGGCAGAAGAGTATTCCTGGCCGAGGGAATAGCTAACGACAGTCCCTAGACTGAGAACAAGCTTGGGGACAGGAGGACATTGTCGGGGTAGGAGGTGGGAAGAGGGATGGGGGAAAAGAGGGGAGAGACATACCTGTGAGAAAGGGGCCCATGGAGGGTTTTGGATGTCATGCTAAGGAGCTTGGACATTATCCTGCAGAAAATTGGAAGTCTGCAGGAGTTTTGAAGCCGCAGATAATATCAGTTTTGTTCCTTAGGAACATAACTGGCAGCTGTGAGGAAGATGGGCAGCAAAGTGGCAGACAGATGGCAGCGAGGACAGTGTGGGGACCTGTGCTAACGGGCACTGCGCCTGGAGGCTTCCACGCGTAGATGTCACCCTCACAGGGAGGTCAGGAGGAGCCCTAGGCAGGAGGGGAGGTTGGAAAGGAAGGAAGACCGTGGCTGCAGTAAGTCAGCAGGTCAGAGGCTGAGCCCGGAAAGCTGAGGAAACGCAGGAAGCAGTATGCAGGTATGGGGTCCTGTCCAGAGAGGTCAGTGGAGGCTGGAATCAGGAACCTAACCCGGGAGAGAAAAAGGAAGAGGAACAAGAAACTATGGGACAGGAATCCAGGCCAGAGGGCCTGGGGAAGCAGTGAGCAGGCTTTTGGCAAGAGGTCTGAATATTAAGTGGCACAGGCTAGCAAACACGCCAGTGCTCCTGAAGATGTAGTGAACGTCAGAGTCACCTAGAGGCCTCGACACAATGCAGATTCCAGGGCCCCGCCCCCAGAGATCCTGATTCCTTAAAGGTCTGGAGGAGTATCTAAGAATCTGCATTTCTACAAGTCCCCGCGAGATGCGGATCCTACTGGTCCACAGCCTGTATTTTGAGTAACAAGGGGGGACTGCTGACTCGGGTATTACGCATGAGGGTCAGGATTTGAAAACATCTGACCTTTCAGGTGTAGACAGTTACCAGGCTGCAGAGAGGTCTGCGTGGTGGAGGAAGTCCAGTTCCCGACAGATCAAACGTACCATTTAAGAGGCACCACGGCAAAGTGGGCAGCTGTACACGAAGGCCAGAGGCAGCTTGATAAAAAAATACATTGGTCCTTCTGCTCTGTAGGTAGTTGCTACACAATGGGACTAATGGTTGTTTGAGGGAAAGTGAGAGGAGGAGGCAGGCCTGAGCAAGCACAACGTGTGCAGACACCGTCTCTTTGGAAATTGGATCTGTCAGCCGGGAGCAGGGGTTCTGCCGGACCAGTCCTTTAGGGCTCCAGCAGTCCGCACAGGGAACATCGCGCTTTCCCGGGCTGGATGAACTCAGTTTCATCATGAAGCTTTTCTGAAAATGAAAATGAGAATGAAGGATTTGGTTGCATTATGAAAAAAATAGGTGAAGATCATAAAATTCTCGAATTGATAAAATTAGGGTGCATGACAGACTGAAGAGGCTTCCAAAAATTAGGCCAGCTTTTCTGAAGAGCTGCCAGTAATATGGCGTGAATACATGTATAAGCAAATGGTTCTTTTCTGACTTAAGCTGTGAGGGTAACACTACCACTGAAGCTGTGCCCTGGCTGGGCAGCTCAGTTGGTTAGAACATCACCCCAACATGCCAAGGTTGAGGGTTTGATCTTAGACACTACTCCAGACCTTTAAGGATACATACAAGAAGCAATCAATGAATGCATAAATAAGTAGAACAACAAATGGATATTTCTCTCTCTTCCCCTCCCCCTCTTTCTCAAAAACAAAAAAGAAACCCCCTGCCCCCCCCACAAAAAAACACCCCAAAAGACAAACAAAATCACTGAAGCGATAACCAGTACAACCCAAGCAACAGGTGGCAATTTGCTTACATTGAGAGGTAGATTTGAAATGAAAATAGATTAAAATACTGGTGCCTATATTAGATGAAAAGGAGTTGACTCATTTTCCAAGATCCTCCAAATATGGAAATTATTAGTCAGTGAATCAGCTAGTTTTTCACTAGGTATTAGCACATACAAACACATTCCTCTAAAATTCTTACCTATGCGATATACATTCCTTTAGTTGCATAAGCAAACACTCCATTTCCACATCCGTGAATAAGCATAACAGATAATCAGAGCAATACCAGCTAGAACAGTGCAGGTATATACCAGAGACTCAATATGTATTTACTTAACCAATGAGTGAATGAATGAATGAGTGCCAAAGAAGACGGTGGAGGTAATTGGCAGCCTGGCACTAGACCGGGACTACAAAAATGGAGAAAGTGTTCACTGTTTGGCTACAGAGCTCCACATTTAGAAAGCAGGGGATGCAGCGGGCTGGGAGAGGTAGCAGTGGGGGTAGGAGAACAGTAAAGCCTGGATTACTGGTGTGCGGGGGCCTGGGGGACCTGGAAGATCAGCATAACAGAGACGGGAATGACTGAACCAAGGAAAAATACTCTAACAAAGTAACTCTTCAGACAAGAACCAGAATAAAATCAGCATTGATACGAGCAAGCTCTTGGTTATAATTATTTGGCAGCAACTGCTTGCTGCAAATCTCCAAGGTGAGTGGGCGAGGCCAATTGGCTGGATCAAGGGTTTTGGAGTTTATTCAAGCCATTTTGAAGGCCCTTAAGAAAACAAATGTCGTGAGGCTTGAAGAGTTGAGGATACTAAATTTTTTAGAAAGTGTTTATTGATCTCCTACTATGTAGAAATCTTTTGCATGGCACAAAAGTGAATACGATGACATGCCTGCCCTCATACATCATACAGTCTATATGGGGAGATTATATATGTCCAGAAATAATTATATAATAGAACAAACTGAGATAAATGCCCAGAAGTATGAGAATGATTTAGAACATTCATTTCTTAGAGAGTGTGCAATTCAGTGGATTTTAGTATATTTATAAAACTGTACACCCATCCCCACAGTATAATTCTGGAATATTCCACCACTCAAAAAGAAATTCAGTAACCATGAGTAGTTACTCTTCATGTCCCCCTTCCTTTAGACCAGTGGTTCTCAACCTTCTGGCCCTTTAAATACAGTTCCTCATGTTGTGACCCAACCATAAAATTATTTTCGTTGCTACTTCATAACTGTAATGTTGCTACTGTTATGAATCGTAATGTAAATATCTGATATGCAGGATGGTCTTAGGCGACCCTGGTGAAAGGGTTGTTTGACCGCCAAAGGGGTTGCGACCCACAGGTTGAGAACCTCTGCTCTAGACCCTGACAACACTAATCTATTTTCTGTCTCTATGGATTTCTAGATTGTCAACTGATTCCCCCAAAGTGACCATAAAATGTAAGATTTCTCAACTCTGATATCTAGTCCAATGATGTTTATGCTTACTCTTCTGCCAGTACCACACTGTATTGATTACTGTGGCTTTATAGAAAGTTTTGAAATCAGGGAATTTGATTTGAGTCATTCAATTATGTTCTTTTTTTTTTTCAGATTGTTTTAGCTTTGTATTTTTTTTCAGATTTGTTCTGAATCTCTTGCATTTCCATATAAATTTTATGATCAGCTTATCAATTTCTGTAAAAAAACTCAGCTGGCATTTTAAAAAAAAATATTTTATTGACTTCTTACAGAGAGGAAGGGAGAGGGATAGAGAGTTAGAAACATCGATGAGAGAGAAACATCGACCAGCTGCCTCCTGCACACCCCACACTGGGGATGTGCCCGCAACCAAGGTACATGCCCTTGACTGGAATCGAACCTGGGACCCTTCAGTCCACAGGCCGACGCTCTATCCACTGGGCCAAACCGGTTAGGGCTCAGCTGGCATTTTTATAGGGATTCCATTTAATCTGTAGGTTACTATCAGATTACTGATTACTATTGTGAAATTATTTTGTGTTTAATTCTGTGAGATTTTTGTTTCGTGCATTTTGGGGCCCTGTGATTTGGGAATTTTGAGGAGGGGAAAAAATCAGGAAATGTATATTCCCCTAGATTAGTGATTTTTAACCTTTTTCATTTCATGGCACATATAAACTACTAAAATTCTGTGGCACACCAAAAAAAATTTTTTTTTTGCTGATTTGACAAAAAAGTAGGTATAATTTTGATTCATTCAGACCAGACAGCTATTGTTGTGTTGGCTATTGTCATTTTAAAAATTTGACCATAAGGGAAAAGAGGTCAGTGCCCCTGACTAAATAGTCCAGGTATTGCGTGTTTTAAAAATTCTTGTGGTACACCAGCTGAAAATTATTGCCCTAGACATATACAAATACACAGACCATGTATGTGTGTACTCACACACACATATACACACACATATTTTCCTTTAAACAGCTTGTTCTGCCTTCTGTGTTCCTCAAGAAACACTTAGGAAACTGTTAGGCAACAGTTTAGAAAGTTGCCAGCTAAGCACCAAGCAATTCTGTTTTAATTAGACACGTTGGAGCAAAGAATCAGGGAGGTGGGTGGAGTGGAAGACAGAATTATACACTTTCTATTACATAGAAAACTATTGCAACATCCATGGGTAAAGGAAGGAAGTTTTACCTCAGTGGTCCACAAAGCTAAAAGGCTGTTTGAACTGGTGTGTTTTCAAAGTTATGTTTAATATTCCTAAAGCGACTAGGGCATGTCAATAGATGAGGTTAAATACTTGTCTTCCAGGTCTGACATTCTCCAGGCACACAAGGATTCTTTACCTGTCCATGGCAGATGAATATGATAGAAATATATGCATAGATATCTACTTATACATATACTTATCTTTCATGATTTAACCTCAAAAGATTAGAGATGTATCCCAGGCCTTTCTGATAGAAAAATTTCAGGAATATACTTAAACTTTCATTGTATTGATTTTTATCTTAATACCTCTTCTTAGGGGGTTGTATTTCCTAAATTTGTTTAGTTCCATTTTCCCAATTAGCTTCTTGATTTGAAAAGTGGCCCAAAAAGATTACCAAAAATTTGATATACATATTGTGATCCCCAACTCAACATTTGATAAATATTAAGTGAATTTGAGTTCAAATTACTCATCTCTAATATGAAAAGTGCCAGGTAGAAGCTTCTGTAGATACTGTGTAAGAAGAGAGCTGTGAACTCTTCCATTCAGCAGAGCTGGGCATAGGGTATACACCTTCTGAGGAAGGCTGAAGAACCTGAGAAAGATACATGCCCGGAATAAAGAAATGGTAGTACCTTCCCTGGTACCCTGCACATCAAGATAAGGAGAGGCAATACCACTGGTCTAGGCCAAAACTCCCCTCATGAAGTAGGTTCACTCTAATTCGCTGAAGAAGGATGAGCCTAAAACTTTGGTTCCTAATTATGGCCACAATACTATCAGTCTAGAAATATTTTATGAAAAATAACCAAATGCCCATTTGGACCATAATGTAAGTAATAACTATATATGGTGTGAGATGGGTACTAGATTTATTGGGGTGATCACTTCATAAGTTACATAAATGTCTAATTATGGGGTTGTACACCTGAAACTAATATAATAGTGTATATCAAGTGTAATTTAAAAATAAAAAGTATTTAAAAAATAATTCAGTAGAATACCAATAGAATGTATTACCTTGGGCAATCTAAAAATTGCCTTCAAAATGTACACCCAAGCACTTGGATACATTATGTTGTTCCATAGGACTTCAACCTTAAGCCAGTGAGTGTTGGTGCTGTGGACTTCTTTCAAAAATGATGCCTGGGCTTCAAACTGTTTGTGACTGTTTGGAATAGAAAGTAGGGCCAACTGTTTATTAAGACTAGTAAATATATGGCAAGAATATGAAGCCATCTGCATATGTGCAAATGCTAGTCATTTTATTTATTGTTTTGAGGATGGGGAGCAAGGGAATGCAGATACCCAGGTCATTAAAAAAAACACCATATGAAGATATTGATTAAAAATAAGAAAAGTCAGACATGTCCTTATTTTACCCCATTTGAAATTATTATTTCTTCAAAAATATTTTGTTAACAACCCTATTCCTAACCATAGGGCAAAATGCAGACTCTGCATTAGTATTTTTTTTAATGGGAAATCTTTATTGAGCTAATGTAGTGTAGGCCATCATTGGTCATAGAGGCAAAAGTGTTTTTGAGGTCAAAACTATATGTTTTTTTTTTTTTAACAGGTTTTATTTTAAGGCGACAAAAAACAAAACTATGGACAGTAGAGAAAAAATACACGTGCCTAAAGTTTGCTTGTTCTTTGAGTTGAACAGGTTCAGAATTCATCAAGAAGAAAACTACCGTATTTGGAATTGAACAATGTATAAGGCAGTGGGTTGGGGCAGGTGTATTCTAATTCCAATCAGGTAGAGTCATGGCTGTAGAGATGACACAGAGAGAGAATTTACAAATTGTCAGGGTCCACCATTCAATTTTGTGATAAGAAAGATCTCTGGATCTTCTTTGGCATGAGCTTTTAAAAATCAACTCTAAAATATCATAAGATTATACTGGTTCCCACTTAACCTTTGGGGCCACTTAACCTTTAGTTTATAAAGTTGAAAAAACCAATTATCTCAGGTTTCCACTAGAATCTGAGCTACTATAAATTCTCCCACAAAAAATTCTTCCAGTTATTATTTTCCAGGATCTTTTTTCCTTATCTGTTTTGCTGGCCAAATCAGTCATATTTATGATGTCTGGCTTTTAAAAAATCCTCACAATGGAGTTTATAAGAGCTAAATTTGATAAATTCTCGATGGCTTCCCTAATTTTTGCATGTTACTTAAAAAAAAAATCCTGCCCTAGCCAGTTTGGCTCAGTGGATTGAGCGTCGGCTTGTGGACTGAAGGGTCCCGGGTTAGATTCCGGTCAAGGGAACATGCCCAGGTTGTGGGCTCAATCCCCAGTGGGGGGTGTGCAGGAGGTAGCCGATCAATGATTCTCATTGATGTTTCTGTCTCTCTCTCTCCCTCTCCCTTCCTCTCTGAAATCAATAAAAATAATTTTTAAAAAAGTCCTTGTCAGTTAAAGACAAAGGAGGCCAAATTAAAATTTTTCTGGTTCTCACTTCAGAGATAATCTATTGATAAGTGGAAGAAGTAGAAATTCCTTTCTTAAGGCATTGTGGAGTTTTAAATGGCTCCCAGATAGCAACAGATCACCAGCATAAGCTGAAATTTCCTAACTACATTATAAACTTCCCATTTCTCTAATTTCCTCAGTCCAACTAGGAATATAGATGGGCAGCTGGACAGGTCCACCCAGCTGAGGTTTGAAAGGGAACCACATGGAAATGAACTCTGGCATGAACTCAAAAGAATCCAACCACAAAAAGCCATTGGTCCTTTGAAAGCTGTTGGGTTGGATACTGTGCTTTGTTTCTGCCTTTCAGATTCCAGATTTGGACAAATCTTTTTTCTCACACATCAGAATCACTGTTCCTTTCCACTTGGCAACTTCTCTCTACTGCTCAAATGTTAATTTTCTCTGTGATCTAACAATAAGTGGATATGTGGCCAAAAACTTGGGGTATTGGACTCAAAACCAATGAACAACTCAATTTGTTCACAGCTTATGAATATGGAGGAAGAAAAAAGGCTTTTACAAATGCTCAAACACATACACACACATGCACATCATTCATTGCTCTTGCTATTAAAGGCGTCCTGGTGACCACTAGGTGTCACTCTGCACAGATGTCTATACTTGGAGATGCAAAGGCTAGAAAACTTGATTCTTTGGGAAAGTTGTTCTCTTTTTCTTTAGGAGACAGAGAAAAGACTTTGCACACAGCGAGTTTAATTTCCCCTTTCTCATCAGTGAAAGTTTTCAATTTGCCTTTTATTTAGATCTGAAAGAAAATTTCCTTGAGTTCCCTCCCTTGTGTCAGTCTTCCATTCTCTTGAGCTTAAAGCTAAGAAAAAGTTGTTTTGGTTTAAGAAATACATGTTGAAGGTTAAGAATTCCATGTTGTATGAGCATTGTGGAGGTCTTCCTTTAGAGGTTGCTTAGCTAAGTCCAGCATCTCCTCAGACTCTTGATCCCTTTAGGGCAGAGCAAGCTTTAGTGGGGGGCACCTTTAGGGTATGATTTGAAGGTATAACTGCCAGCATTTCCCTTGCCTCAAATAGTCACTTCATTAGTGGGTCCCTCCTACCTGGAGTGAAGTTCACACTAATGAAATCTTACCCCTGATTTAGACACATTATGTAAATAACATTGTTATTCAGATGTATATTATTTATACACTCCCCTGAAAAACACAGAGAGAATAGATTTGAGGGTATATGTTTCAAATAATAAAGAAAAAAAGGATGCATGGCCAGTGTGGTTCAGTGGTTGAGTGTTGAACCATGCACCAACAGGTCTCTGGTTCAATTCCCAGTCAGGGCACATGCCCAGGTTGTGGGCTTGATCTCAACAGGGGGCATGCAGGAGGCAGCAGATCCATGTTGATGTTTCTCTCTCATCCATGTTTCTATCTCTCTGTCCCTCTCCCTTCCTCTCTCTCTAAAATCAATAAAAACATACTTTAAAAAATTTTTAGAAAAAGAAAAAAGGAGGGACAGGTGTTGATCAAGACAATCAAATTGGACACAGGAAATGTAGCCACAGGAAATGTAGAGAGGTCAAGTTTATCATGGAGAAGCAGGGATTCTCCTTGCAGTCTTAATAAAGTAGATGGCCATGTTAAGGAGGCCCATGCAGTAAGGTTTATAATATCTATTCACATTGTTGTATATGATTTCAGTTCCTTTCTATGATATGAGTCCACTATTTCTACATAACCTTTTACCAGTGACAGTAAACCAAATTGCCCCTGATTTCCTGCTCTGATCACAAACAATGTCTTGGCAAATATCTTTGCCCACATGACACTATGGAATTTGAGCACATGGGGTATATGCCTGCGAGTGGGATTACTGGGCCATATATAATATGTTACTAAATTTCATTAGGTACTTCCAGGTTGTTTCTGGACTGGTTGTACCACATGGTATGCCCACAGCAGTGCAAAAAAATCTGACTGTATAATTATCATAGTACCCAAGTTTTTCTCTCTCCCAAGAACATGTTCTTATTAAATTTGAATGCTATCCTAGTCATTCAAGTTTTGAAGACATTCAAAGACATTCCTTCAAAGATGAAAAATACAAATACTCAGAAGTTCCAGACATCACTGTATCCAAATTAAAAGAGAGGTCATTATCTGAACTTGTCATGGTTCATTGCTGTTTGTGTTCTCCATCCACCTCCTCTCTCCTGATAATGAGAGAAAACGGGTGTGGGGAGAGGGAGGTTTGGAATATTGTATTGAAATGTCAGGGAAATAGCTATGCATGTATGTGTGTGTGTACACATGGAATGGGAGAGAGAAAGAGAGGCTGAAAGACGAAAGTAAAAGGGAAACAAGACTGACATGTTATAACAAAGAAACATGTTTTCTCTTTAAAACATTGGTTGGGCCCAAAGGCAATTAGGGTAGGAGACAACAAAGGGAATTTTTAATATGAGCTTGTATGTATGTGTGTGGTGAGAGGGGAGGAAGGACCTCTGGCCAACTTCTGCCTCATCAGGCTGCTTAAGCCCTCTCCATATATAGACTGAGCATCGGAGCTTAAATGCATCTAAAGAGCAATAATTAGTGCCGCCGTGTGCTTGGAGGGACAAGGAAAAGGTAGAATACAGCGATGGAATTAAGGACTGAGGTCATGTCAGCATGACCAATTTCTTCTTCGCTTTCTTTCCTTTAGAGCTAAATTGTCCAGTTGGAAAAGAAACTCGTAACCAGAATCTCCTCATCACCAAATATTATGTTTTAATTGCTAGGCATGCCAGATTGAAATAGATATCGCTAAATCTGCTTGTTGAAAGCATATAAAAAGCAGGCTTTCAAAAGAAATTAAGGCCTATATAGGTTTTTTCCTGACATATTTTGTTTGAGAAAGTATTGAAAAACAGCAATTTCTCTCTTACTGAGTTGATGACTGATTGATATGTAACTGTCTTATGCAAATCAGCAGGGAGTATGAGTTATAGTTAAGTGATAATCTATGCTAATGGGAGGGTCTGAGGTTGCAATAACTGAAACCAGTGGTTAAAAAAAAAGTGCACATACTTTTGAAATGAAGTCACCTAAACATTTACTCACACCTTGCAAACACCAGCCTGACTCTCTTGGGGGCGTGGTCCGCTCTCTGTCATATGAAAATAAGGCCCAACTCTACCCTCCGCTGTATGAGTGTTGTTAAGTATACTAGGGGGGAAGGTTCCAGAAGGAACTTAAAGATCATCCAGTTTCAGCCTCCCTCTGGTGCTTGAGTCTCCTCAACTCTGTCACGTGGCTGTCCAAATACTGTTTCCATATTCCTATTCTTTATATCAGCAATAAATAGAAAGACCTAACTTTTGTTCTATTTAAGAAGATATCTGCGCTCATTTAGAATCTTCCTCTTAGTCCTGCTTCTGACCTTTCAGATAACACAGGAAACAAGTTTCTGCTTATTTCTAGTGAAAACATTTGGAAGGCACCCCTCACTTCAATCTCAAAGGTTTCCCTTTGTAACGAAAAACCATTTCTAGTTTTTATAAATTTCCTGTGTCATAGTTTGAAGTTTCTTTCCTGTCTTGGTCATTACCCTCTGGACACCCTGTTTTGTAATGATTACTAAAGCTTAGCACTCATAACCAAGGTTGATACTCAGAGAATAAGAGACAGCAGAAGGGAAAATATAGAATAAAATGGGGTCAGGCAGGTGGGTAAGCATAAGTCTTTTAGTGTACATTTTAAAATCAGAGATGATGGTTATAAATAGATGAAACGAGATTTTTTTATATTAATAATTTTCTTTAGCTGCATGATAGAAAGTTGACATGCAGCTAAACAAAATAGAATCATGCAGCTGACATGAATAGGATCTCTCCTGGCTTCTGATAGTAGCGCCCAGAAGGTGGTCTATAAAGAATAAAGACAAATGGTGCCTGTCCTACAACTTATTGATGGTTTAACACATGAGCTGCCATTGGTCAGGGGGTTGGGATGGTAGTTAATGTGTTAAAATCTACATAATTTGACTTGCAGTAATTCTGATATTACTTAATTGCATATACTAGACTCTTGAACGCGTTACCATACTTCACAGGTATACCTGGTTACCTCTGCAATCATGACCCTGAGAACAACCCACCCACCCATGCGGCCCATCAGACTCCCATGGGTTTAGCATGCGAAGCTCTCCCATCCCCTTTCCACCAGTGTTGATGAGAACAGAATGCACTTCTGATTCAGAGAAGCCAGGCAATGCCTGTGTGTGGCCAGAACTGAGGGACATGGGACAACTGAGCACCGGTGGGTGACGAAGAGGTGAAAGGTGAGAGGTGAGGTTGGTGAGTATGAATTGAGGAACAGAGAAAGCAGATCACGGAGAATGAAGAATGAATGAATCAGGCAAGAGAGGGAAACAGAGATGAGAAACAAAGATGACAGCGCATCTGGATTTCCAAAGTATTTCCACTTTCCAGTTCCACTTGGATCTGGAGGCCCAACTGCTTTCCTGACGAACTAGCTGGAGATAGGTTTGGTTATTTGCATCCCAAAGTGTCCTAAGCGAAGCTCCATTTCTGACAGAGGACTGACGATGAGAGAGGGTGGGCCAACGCCAAAGCCATCAGGTCCCCAGAGGAGCTGTGGGGAGGTCACAACTGAAGTCCCTGCCTTAGAGCGATGGCCATTGTATAAACAGAAGAAAGCAATTACTCCGGACTGCTAGAGATATAAAGACTTGCTACATCACCCAGGACTCATTTAGGTGGGCAAAGAGGGAGGCTTTTGATCCTCTACAAAGCAGGCGAATATAACAAAAAGCAATCAGGTGTGCATTGTGCTCCTTCGGTTACTATGGCAGTGGGACCAGACTTTACTGTAGCTTCTTTCTGGATACTTTTCTATATGTTAACAATCATGGTGAGTCTAGATAACAATGAAGTACCAGGACGGGGGTGAATGCTGTGACTGACATCTGTATTGTGCTCTACAGTTTACAAAATGCTTTCACACACATTCTAGTGCTGTAATTTATGGATCACCTATGGTGTCCCAGGTGCTCGGTCAGGCTTTGTACCTAATAGCTCTGAATCCCACTACCACATCCAGAGGGAAGCATTCTCATTCATTCTCAATTTACAGAGCAGGAAACCAACCCACCTTTGAATATTCAGGTTTTGAATTAAGCTTTTAAGGCTGAAGTTTGCACTGCTTTTGCCATAAAATGATACTTTCCGCCTTTCTCCACTTTACTCCATTCATCCATACAGATCAGAGGAAATAATACACTTTCATAAAACTGGGCATGATTAGGTCAAAGTAATGACAAGGGAAGTATTCGAAAAGAATAATAAAAGTACAGAACAACCCAATGAAGTCCAGAGTAAAAGTATCAGATCAATTCCCATTCAATTCTCTCTGGTGGAGGTGAGAAATGAGACTCTTATCAATTTTAATTTCATTTCATTATTTAGCAGATATTGAATGCATTGGCTACTTCGTGCCAGGTATTGTGCTGGAGAAAGAAGTTGAAAATACATGGCTACAATTCACAATCTTAATGGGCTCTTGAACCATTGGGAGTCAGATTTATAAGCAATCCCCCAGCAGTCTCTTAAGGGCATTGAGGGAAGTAAGATATTTACAGGGTGCAGCAACTATTTAAGTTAAGTGTGTATAAAATGTTTGTTTTTGCTGAGGGTGAGGTTTAGGGGACATGGAAGGTAACACAGAAGTAGTAATTGAGCCGGGTTGTTAAGGATGAGTAAGAATTTAAGTGAGCAAGGAGGTATTGTTGGTGAAAAAGATCACTGCCTTTTTATTTGCTTCAATGTGAAGGGATCAAGTTTGGAATTTTCAGAGCTGGTTTCTCTACCAGCATGTGAATTCATTTTTCTTGGAATGAACATGGACTAGAAGAAGGAGTTGAACAGGGAGAAGGAGTTGGAAGGTGCTGAGTTCTACCTCTGCTAGTATAGAATTTCCTGTCCTAAAGTTATCATATGTAGCTCTTCTACGTGTGTGTGTGTGTGTGTGTGTGTGTGTGTGTGTGTGTGTGAGTCTTTGGGATTTTTTATTTATTTATTTATTTATTTATTTATTTATTTATTTTTTTTAAATATACTTTATTGAATTTTTACAGAGAGGAAGAGAGAGAGATAGAGAGTCAGAAACATCGATGAGAGAGAAACATCGATCAGCTGCCTCTTGCACATCTCCTACTGGGGATGTGCCCGCAACCCAGGTACATGCCCTTGACCGGAATCGAACCTGGGACCTTTCAGTCCGCAGGCCGACGCTCTATCCACTGAGCCAAACCGGTTTTGGCGTTTTGGGATTTTTTAATCATGTGCCATTGTGGAAGGGAATATAGCAGCCGCTGAGATGATATATAATCTGATAAAGCTCCAACTATATTTCTGATGATTTTTATTATTTTGTTACCACAATTAGTATAAAACATTATGTGTGTGATGCTATATATTTTCATTTACATCAGTGGTTCTCAACCTTCTGGCCCTTTAAAATAGTTCCTCATGTTGTGACCCCCAACCATAAAATTATTTTTGTTGCTACTTCATAACTGTAATTTTGCTACTGTTATGAATCATAATGTAAATATCTGATATGCAGGATGGTCTTAGGTGACCCCTGTGAAAGGGTCATTTGACCGCCAAAGGGATCGAGACCCACAGGTTGAGAACCACTGATTTACATGCTTAACTTGTGTATCAACTGTGTGCTCCTTGAAAAGGAATTATTTATTTATTTTTTTGTTTAACTGTTTTTAAACAGTTGTTTCTAGATGAAAACCATCAATAACACTTTATTAGAAATTTTAATTTGGTTGTAGGGTTGACTAATCAGTAAATAACATTTAAAACTAATTGCTTAATTGCACTGAAATGCTCCATGATTTCTTGTTGCATATTCTGAACATGGCCTAAATGTTGTTGGGTGGTATACAAATCTGGAACAATAGTGTGAACTTTGTGAATTCTTAAACACTCAGGTTTTCCAGATCAGTGAGATCATTCAGTGCAATACTGATTGAAGGTGATTTATTTTAATAAATGCATTAACAACTGGTGACTAAAAAGCATGTGAATTGATTAGTCCATCTGCCCAACACATTATGGGGTAGGCTACTAAATGCATATAGATCATGCATTGATAAAGACAGAGCGCTTTCCAAATGTGAAGGTTATATGCATTGTGGCCAACATAGTCCCAGTGGGAACCATTCTCTGAAATTATAATCAAAGTCATCGGGTTAGGTTATTAGTTTTTAAAGTAATTGATTTACATAAAGTCTCAGGAAAACATTGAGTGCCTAATGCAAAACCAAAGCCACATATTAAATGTGAACAGTCTCTGGTAACTCAGTTCACAGAGTTTAACCAAAAAAGTCATCAGAAAAACTATATGCCTGTGATGTGGGATTTTATGTGAATAAACACTTAATTGCTTAAGTACAGTTAAGACTGAGGATACTTCATGGTCACTCCATTCATTCTGTGAAGAGCTGATTGTATCAAAGGCTTTAGTCTCTTTCAGGTAGCTTGCTGAGGGAAAAAGCAACACAGACAATAATTTCCAATCTTGAAGGATTTTATTTCATTCCTCATGGCATTACCCATCAACAAGAAGTGCTTTTTATACTAGTACTGACTGAATATCTATCCACTTGGGTTGACATTGTCAGCGGATGACATTGGATTCATATGTTATTTTTTATCAGTAACCTGGATAATGCAATTACGAGCATTATCAAGTTTGCAGACACCACCAAAATGGAAGGGCTTAACATTTCACAGCTCACACACAAAGAACACAGCACAATCTTTTGAGTCAAGAAGCTTGAGAGCTGTTACAAATCCTTTTCAATGACCCGACAGTAGTCTGTGGCTTATCATTAAAATGAGCAAGTACAGAGTGCGACCTTCTGTAGAACCCATTGAGTTGTAAGAATTACCTACATGACATTTTGTTCCATCTCAACAGCTTCTCATGAGCCAACACATGATGGACAATAAAGCCTTGTCGAGACCTCTCAGGCTGGCTCCAGGATGCGGACTATGAGTTAGGAGGCCTATAAAAATCTCTCCATCACTATTCGTTTTATTCATAACACGTCTTAATTAGTAATTAGAAATGTATTGAGGTTACTAGTACTATAAGTACAGTGACTATATCTTTTTATAAATTTTCAATATATTTCCAGTATCCAACACTTAATATGGATTCTGTACTTTTTGAAGAATGAATGAATCACATTTATATTTACTGAGACTTCAAAGAACTCCAGAATTCATGTTCATCAAAGGTTCCAGTTGGGACCTAAGCTATGGCAGCTACTGGGTTCAGATGCATCTGGGCTTGTCCTCTTGGAGGGTGGGAAACACACGGGAAGCCATACCTACTTTATGGAGTTCATGTACTGGGAGGAAAAGGAATGGACATGTGGCCGCAGAGCTTTCTGTATGGAGTGTTATGATGAAAGGGGGTCATGAACTGAGGGATCCACGAGGGCTCTGGGAGACATGTGACACACATGGGGTTTGACATAAGCAGATGAGAGACAATCCCCCCATTGCTCCCAGGGCCATTTGGGTACCCCAAGGGTTGGCATCTGTGGGAGGGTACAGGTGTCACAGACATGACTATTCTCATGAGAGGAGCAGGACCAGTGATGGAAGAGTCACACTCCATGAAGTGGACCCCAAGTAGAGGGCAGAGGAGAAGAAAACATGGCAGAATGTGTACTTCACAGACTGGTTCCTGATCTCAAGAAACATCTTCGGGCGTTTCCAGATACAAGTAAGGGAGGTTTGGACCCCTTTAAAGTAGATGGGTCAGAGCCAATGAGATGTGCATTATTTCTGCTTCTGTGCTGCCATCTGTACCCATAGGTTCAAGAGGCCTGGGGAAGCACCGGTTACATTTCTATCAGGAAGTGTTTTATACTTCTCTAGTCATTGGTTGCCAATCTTCAGTTAATGTGGCCAACTGACATGTTCAACTGTATCTCATTGCCTTTCAAGTTTCTGGTACAAAAGAAGCTCTGGGTTGGAGATTCCAAGGATCACTGAAAACCCATTCCTCATTGGTCATGTGGATGTTCTAAAAAGAGGATCAATAATCCTCCTTGGATTCCTGTTCAAGGAGACTGCAGATTCCGGATGTAAACTTAGAATCTAGCCTCACTGGGAAGCTCCAGAAGGCCAAGGTTTGTGTCTTGTTCACTTTTGTGTCCTCAAGGCCCAGCCCCATGTCTGGCACAGAGGAGGCACCCAGGAAATATTTGTTGAACAGTTTTATTTTAACTTCATAACCCTGACCGGGCAGAGTACATATAAGTTGACTGTTCAAAGAAACTCATTATTTTCATGAACAAAGAGAAAGGAAAAGCAAATGAGGGTTTCAACAGATTTCACAATGCAAAGTTTCTGATCTTCTTCTTTTTTTTAAAAAATTCATTTTCTACCTCTCTGCTCTTCACTCTAACAGCCGTGGCTCTGATCTGCTCCAACCTATGGCCTTGAAGGCACCGTGCTACCTGTCAGCTGGGCTCATGTCAGCAGGCAGTGCAGCCTGAGCAGGGAACATTCTGAAATATGTTCAATGTCTTTTTCCTCTCAGTGCTATTCCTCATACTAAGCAACTGAGTTGTGTAAAACAAGCTCACTCCAAAGAGGACATACAGATGGCCAATAGACATATGCAAAGATGCTCAACGTCACTAATTACCAGAGAAATGCAAATTAAAACCACAATGAGATATCACCTCACACCTGTCAGAATATCTGTCATCAATAAATCAACAAAGAACAAGCTCTGGCGAAGATGTGGAGAAAGGAAACCCTTGTGCACTGTTGGTGGGAATGCAGATTGGTGCAGCCACTGTGGAAAGCAGTATGGAGTTACCTCAAAAATAAAAGGAACTGCTTTATTCCACTTCTGAGACTATATCCAAAGAAACCCAAAACACTAATTTGAAAGCATATATACACTCCTATGTTCATTGCAGTGTCATTTACGACAAGATTTGGAAGCAGGCCAAGTGCCCATCAGTAGGTGAGTGGATATAGAAGCTGTGGTGTGTTTATACAATGGAATACTACTCAGCCATAAAAAAGAAGGAAATCTTACCTTTTGCAACAGCATGGTTGGGCCTGGAGAACATTATGCTAAGTGAAATAAGCCAAAGACAAGTACCATATGATTTCATTTGTATGTGGGATCTAATGAATAAAATAAACTTACAAACAAAATAGAAACAGACTCATAGATGGAGAACAGACTGACAGTTGTCAGAGGGGACGGAGTCTGTGGGGCTGTCTGAAAAGGGATTAAGCAAAACAAATAAACAAACAAAACCCTCCAAAACTTACAGATTACCAGAGGAAAAGTGGACATAAATGGTGACGGAGGGAGACTTGACTTGGGGTGGTGAACACACAATACAGTATACAGATTATGTATTATAGAGTTGTACGCCTGTAAACTGTATAATATTATTAACCAATTTCACCCCAATAAGTTCAATAAAAAAAAAGAAATTCCTGGCTAGGAGGCAGGGTTGACACCTACCCACCGCACCCTGCCCATCCTCACTCAATGTCATCTCCCTTCTTTACAATTATTCAAGCCTACATTTGCTGCTAACTTGCTTCTTTTTTGAGAAACAAGAAGTGTTTGGGACATCACAGACTGCCTGATTCTAATAGCTGTTTTGATATCCTTCTATAATTAAGGTCGTATGTGCTGGAAAGGACAAGGACTGAAATAACCATGCAAAATTCCTTAGGTTTCATTGGTCTAGTTAAGGCTATCATATCAGAATAAGAAATGTGTCCATCTCCTGCCAAAATTATAATGGTGCCAAGTTGCCAACATGGTCAGGCAATGGGAAGGACTATCTGGGCTGTATGTGCCATGGTAATGGGGCATGCATGGCAGTCCTCCCAGAAAGAACACCCCATTAGATGTTGAATGGGACCCAATGATTGACTAGGAGCTGGTTTTATTTTCTTCCCAGTGACGTTAGCATCCAGGCGGTGGTGCCAGCCCAAGTTATGGGTGTTTATGCTCTGCTCTGAGCCAAGGCTTGGACAAAGATTGACTTTTTTCTTATCTTCAGTGTCATAGTGTTTGGGTTAAATTAAACGGAAAGTTCCTTGTTCCATTTTTAGTTTTATTTATATAAAATATTTAAGTAAGAATACTGTCATGTAATACTTTTCTTGACCAAGATATATAAATTAACACAATTACTTTATCTAGTCAGTACACATTTATTGAGTGCCTACTATGTGCTAGACCCTCTTCTAGGCCCTGGGATAGGTCAGTGAGCAAATTTTTAAATAGATCAGAGTTCTGGAAGTCAGGTTTATTCCAGTAAAGTTAAGTTTCCACTGTTTTGAAGGAGTGTAATCTCTAGGAGAGTGGAGTTTTATATTATAATGGGGTTTTGGCTTTGTTTTCTTATTGTTCAGTGTTTCAGAAACACTGACTTAATTGTATTTTACATTTTTCCTTTCCCTTCCCATTCTTTTACTTTTCTCTTTCCTCCTTTTCCTCCCTTCCTTCCTCATTCTTTCTGTTTTGTTTTTCCTTTCTGGTGATATTAGTGTGACATAAACACAGAAAAGACAGTGACTGACAATTTAATAAAAGAGAACTAAGACCTTGAGATGTCACTAGGAAGTAGAGAAATAGGAAGCTAGAGGCACACATGCACAGCCATCTAAAACCTAGAGTTCTGTCTGCACTTGTTAATTTTTTTTTGGCTGTTTGGTGACCTGTACACTCAGCAAGCATTAAGGATACATTTACTGTATTAGCTAAGTGATAAATGGTCTTAGTGATGCAGTAGCTGTTAAGTGGCAAGGCCATCTGATTCTTCCTTTCTGAGAATCTCCTATCTTCGATCTACCCGTCAATTAATATCTACAAACACATGCATCTTTCCTGACAGAGAGCATGTTATATGGGGAGATGGATTGACAGGGACCAGGCCTGACATTAATGGTAGGAGATGTTGCTTTTGTGTCAGCCTCTGTAGAGATGGGAGAAGGGGCATTGCCACAATTTGCAGCATCGATTGACTCTGAGAAACTACCAAGCAACCCCTGTCTACCAAAGGTGGTAGGCAGAAGTACATCTTCCTGATTTCGAGTTCCAATACATCACCCCTTTCTACTCAGAATGCATGGCCTCCTTTGCCTTGGGCCCTTCATTACCCCTGAAGCACACGTGGCGATGGCTTGGGAGGAGGATGAGCAGCAGGATGCGGGGCTGTGCGTTTGCCTCCTGGGACCACGTGGCCTGCAGAGGAAAGCGGTCTGCAGGCCAGGAACCCAACTGCTCTGGACATAGGAGTTGCATACACTGTTTGTGATTCTTAAGTCTGTATTTCTTTATGATCACATGTTTCTTTTGTTACTCTCATTCTGGCCCTATTTAGTTTGAATGTCTCTCAGGGTTGGGACCATCGTAGTGTTTTCAGATTCCAACAGACACAAACTAAGCATTTATAAACCAAGTGTCCGTCATAGAAGGAAGAAAATGAATCTGTTCCCGCCTGTTTTCTTCATTTATTTAGTTGTTCATTTTTTTTATTCATTCAGTCAACAAATACGTAGTGAACACCTACTTTATGCCGTCTGTTGTTGTAGGCCTGGGGATGCAGCAGTGAACAAAACAGACAGCATTTCCTGCTGTAGTATTCTAGAAGGTGAGACACACAATGGACAGATAGGCACACAATATATCATGTGATGGTAAGTGTGATGGAGAAGAATCCTGCATGATCAGAAACTGCAGTTTAAAAGAATTTTCTGGGAAGGTGTATTTAAGCTAAAAAATTGAATAACTACTCTAGTCGGTTTGACTCAGTGGATAGAATGTTGGCCTGCAGACTGAAGGGTTCCGGGTTCAATTCTGGTCAAGGGCACATGCCTGGGTTGTGGACTCTATTTTATAAGGGGCATGCAGGATGCAGCCAATTGATGATTCTCTCTCATCATTGATGTTTCTCTCTCTCCCTCTCCTTTCCTCTCTGAAATTAAAAAAATAAAATAAAATTGAACAACTAACTCTATTTCCCATTCTGCCTGGAAGGCATTGTCCCCAATCTCTATGGCAATCCGTACCCTACCTGGCCTTACAAAACCCAGCCTCACGGTAGTCTGGTTAATACTTATACTAAACACCGGATTTGTTATTTATTTGAAATTCAAATGTTACTGGCATCCTGTGTTTTAGCTGGCAACCTTAGCACCCCAATGCTTCCCCCCAAATGGAAATCTCCCTTCTCTCCTTTGAACCGCCAGGTCGCTTTCTTCTCCTCTTAAGGCACTAGTGTCCCCCGTAGCATCACACTTATGTGGAGACAGATTTTATCACATCTCCTCTCCTCTAAGCACATTAAAGTCAAACCTTACCCAATTCATCTGTTCATCCCCACAGCGTTCAGCGGAGAACTGGCACTTAGTAGATGTGTGGGCATTTGTTTAATGGACGCACAGGGTGTTTATATAGACCGAAACCAGAGCATTCGCTACTTCGGCAAGTTCTTCACAGCCTTTTATCTGAAGGCAGGATTAGCTGCCACCTAACGTCTGTGTTCCCCAGAGTACGCGGTAGGCTCCTGAGTGTCTCCGTCTTCTGCTCCGATGCTCCCTTCTCTCCGAGTATGAGCTGCACTTGCCTAGTACGTTGTGTTTAGGCTGCTCTTGCCCATTAA
The DNA here is from genome assembly GCF_000147115.1 of Myotis lucifugus. Lineage (NCBI taxonomy): Eukaryota > Metazoa > Chordata > Mammalia > Chiroptera > Vespertilionidae > Myotis > Myotis lucifugus. The sequence continues at coordinate 19,872,071 of NW_005871054.1, forward strand.
CATAGCTGTTCACTGACATAGAGAGAGATCTATTTGTCTGGCAGGACTCCCAAGGCTGGATAGAACTAGATACCCTGACACTCCATGATTGATCTGAATCCCCAGGGAGGACCGCTGAGGACTTTGATCTGGTTGGAATTAGAGAGTTCTGCAAGGAGCACTTAGTCCAAACATCTCTGGCTTCCCTGTGTACTGTCTTCACTCAGTTATTTGTCAGCTGGCAGAAGCCAAGTATTTCTAATAGCATGAACCATTTGACTGTCCCACTGTTCCTTACCACTTTACTCCAGCAGTTCTAGCCCTCCCAGAATGCTGAGCCTTTTTAAAAAAATATCTTTTGCCCAGGCCGGTTTGGTTCAGTGGGTAGAGCGTCAGCCTGCAGACTGAAGGGTCCCGGGTTCGATTCTGGTCAAGGGCACATGCCTGGATTGCGGGCTCGGTCTTCCTGGGGACATGCAGAAGGCGGCTGATAGGTGATTCTCTCTCATCATTGATGTTTCTATCCCTCCCTCTCCCTTCCTCTCTGAAATCAATAAAAATATTTGAAAAAAAATCTTTTTATTGATCCGAGAGGTAGGGAGAGGGAGAGAGAGAATCATTGATCAGCTGCCTCTTGCACAACCCTACTGGGGATCGAGCCCGCAACCCGGGCATGTGCCCTGAGCAGGAATCGAACCCAGGACCTCTTGGTCCATGGGATGACACTGAGCCATACCAGCCGGGCCCAGAATGCTGAGCCTTTGAGGGCTCTGCTGGGCAGGCCAGCTCTCCATCCCATCCCTTCTGCAAGGGTCCCCAGGGCAGCTTCCTCTGCTCTTGCTTTCTGTCTCAGGAAAATTTGTTAAAAGTCATCATCTTCTGATAGGTTTCATCCTCTTCTTGCTATACATTTATACATTTGAAAGGAATCTTTTATAGTTTTTTTTTAAAGACCCTGGAAGGAGAGGCATTAAGCATGCACATTCATTCTGCCAACTTGCAGGAGTCCCCAATGCAACCTGCAGAATCCTGAGAGATGACCGTCTGCCCTGAAATGTTTCCTAAAGCAACCCAACCCAGCCATGCTATCCTCATTCCCTGGGAGTAACGACAGTTTCTTTAGAAACCATGTGGATCGCAGAGTAGTCCGGGGTCTGCTGGAGCTCACTCAGCCAGTCTGGACATCTCTGCACAGCTCTGCCACATCGGTGCCTTGAAACTGGCCACGGTGGGAGTATTTGCACCGTGGAAATGGCAGATGACGTAAAAATGGGCTCTTTCCCTCACACCCCCCACACACCAACTGGTGAGCCAGTTTACCAGCAGGCCTCTGAAGCTATTCTGTGGGGAGGGGGTTTGTGTGGGATGAAACCCATTTCTAGTAACACTTGGGCACTCATTATACCTCAGCAGAGCTACTTTATCAGCCTAGCTAAGCAGTCCCTGGAAAGCCAGGGAGTAGGGCCTGAGAGGACCTGATAAAACTCAAGATAGGGAGGGTTTTCACTGCTGAAAATCAGGTCTTAAAGGCCCAGAGCACAGCAGATTCCAAGGGAGGTGTTTGGAGAGCGCCATCGCGAGCAGGCATTGCTCCGTGGGGGCAGGAGAGAGTGGCTACGCCACCCGCACAATTGGCTGTTGGTTTCAGTAGATGAACATCCAGGATGGGGCTTAAGGCAGAGGCAGAAAGTTTGCTTTTTCTTTCTTTAAGGCGCTGACCTTGCTGGAGATGGGGGAGGCGGCACTCACTTATTTCACCCTCTTTCCTCCCCGCAGCAGGGACCCGACACAGATGCTCAACTACCAGGAACAGCAGCGAGCACAGACACCTGCCGGCAGCGCTAATTACCCAGGGCCCCTCGGGATGCGGCCTGGGTTCCACACCTGGGCAGAGGTAGCTGACTCTGTTAGAGGCGGAGAGCAATGGCTTTGCAGTCAGTGTAGATGCCCGGATCATTAATCAGAGAAACGGCGCTTTGTACCTGGGAAGCAGGGCCAGAGAGAGCCTTTTACTTTCCATTAGCGGGTGTTTGTTACAAGAACATAAACAGAGTTCCTTAGCTTTGCTGAGGCGGAGAACACTGACACCTCCGGAGAGCGGAGAGCCCGATGTGAGCGCATTTGTATTTCAGTAACATTTGTTGCTCGAAGCATTAATGCAAGGTGTCCTCACCAGGTCGCCTCCTCCATAAACGACCTGAGTACTTTTTTGTGATCAAACTGTGCATCCATTTACTTTAGACCCAGGCACTTTGATCGCGTGGGCAAGGCAGTGACCATTAAAAGGCTTCCCTAGAGCACAAACAACTGTCCTTCTCTTTTTACTATGCCCTGGAGCCTTTCCCAGTGTTTTTCTAATTTATTTATTTATTGTTGGAGAGATAAGGGCCAATGTGAAAAACATTTTTTTTTAAATTTTCTCCATGCTATTGTGCCAGGCAGTGTGTTAAGGGCTCCATAAAAATTACCTTGTTTAATTCTTATACTAATTCCCCGTGGAAGGAAATTTCCTCCCCCTCTCCCCCAACTTACCTTGGAGAAAAAATGAGGCTTAGAAAGAGGAGGAGATTTGATGAAGTTCTTGCCTCTTTCCATTTGTCCTGCCTGTCTGTCCATTTTGATGCTTTTTAAAAATATATACTTTTAAAAAATACGTTTTTATTGATTTCAGAGAGAGGAAGGGAGAGGCAGAGAGGAATAGAAACATCAATGATGAGAGAGAATCATTGATTGGCTGTCTCCTGCATATTCCCTACTGGGGTTTGAGTCCGTGACCTGGGCATGTGCCCTGACCAGGAATTGAACCATGACCTCTTGATCACGTGCAGGAGGCATGGAGATATTTTGACATTCCTCCCATTTTGACTGTTATACCTCAAGTTCTTCCCTCAGCAGATTGGTGGCCTGGATCTCCTCTGCCTTCCTGGGTGATGGGTCACACATGGCCTAAGCTTCTAGGAAAAGAGCTGGTGTTCGGTGCCTGGGAGCACATGCCCACTATTACAATTCACAGGGCAGTCACACCAAGATCAGATATGGATTTTGAGTTTAAAGGACGTCATTGTTTTTCCAGTTCCATGCATACTTTTCTTTATTGATATTATTGTATGCTGAGGCATAAGCGTTAGTAATTTTCTATTTGTCTGCACTGCAGATATTTAAAGGATTTTTGTAGTTGTTTTAGATAAAGAAAAATGAGGAAGTCTGTGTCTTCCATTCAGGCACCTGAATATAATTTCCACTTTCAAGATAATGCAAAAGGAAGTATATTTCATCTAGGCAGCGTGGCTAGGGAACAAAAAGGCAACAACGGCAGCCCTTTTAGAACAATTAATCTTCCTCAGAGCGCCTGTATTGAAGACATAATCCAAAAAGCAGCTTGGTTATTTATCTGCTGCCATTGGAGGTGATAACGAGAGTTCAGATTTCCTTGGAGCAAGTGCTAATCACACAACTTTCATTCAAATGTTTAAAAATTAACACAAAACTATTTTTAGAAAATATTTGTGACCTATTTAAACCTCTTTATATTTCTTGGGGTAGAAGAGATTTAAAATGAAGGTGATGGAGTGCAGAGGACTTTTAGGACAGTGAAACTTCTCTGTGTGAAACTGTAGTGATGGGTACATGTATGACGTAAAACTGTAGTGATGGATACATGTAGTAATGTGAAACTGTAGTGATGGATACATGTGTGATGTAAAACTGTAGTGATGGATACATGTAGTAATGTGAAACTGTAGTGATGGATACATGTGTGATGTGAAACTGTAGTGATGGATACATGTAGTGATGTGAAACTGGTGATGGATACATGTATGATGTAAAACTGTAGTGATGGATACATGTATGATGTGAAACTGTAGTGATGGGTACATGTATGATGTGAAACTGTAGTGATGGGTACATGTATGATGTAAAACTAGTGATGGATACATGTGTGATGTGAAACTGTAGTGATGGATACATGTAGTGATGTGAAACTGGTGATGGATACATGTATGATGTAAAACTGTAGTGATGGATACATGTATGATGTAAAACTGTAGTGATGGATACATGTATGATGTGAAACTATAGTGATGGATACATGTAGTAATGTGAAACTGTAGTGATGGGTACATGTATGATGTGAAACTGTAGTGATGGATACATGTAGTAATGTGAAACTGTAGTGGTGGATACATGTAGTAATGTGAAACTGTAGTGATGGATACATGTAGTGATGTGAAACTGGTGATGGATACATGTATGATGTAAAACTGTAGTGATGGATACATGTATGATGTGAAACTATAGTGATGGATACATGTAGTAATGTGAAACTGTAGTGATGGGTACATGTATGATGTGAAACTGTAGTGATGGATACATGTCACTCTACACTTGTCCAAATACATGGGTGAACCCTCGTGGAAACGATGGATGCTGGGTGATCATGATGGTCGATGGAGGCTCATCGGTGATAACAGGTGCATCACTCTGGTGCAGGTTTGCGAGTCTGGAAGGCTGTGCATGTGTGGGGTTAGCGGTATATGGGAAATATCTGTACTGTTCTCTCAATTTTGATGTGAACCTAACACTGCACTAAAACTGTATTTATAGAAAAAAAATCAAGGTGAGACTAATTGTGCTGAGTAGTGCTTCCCTAAATGTGGGCTCAGAACCTGCATAACAAATGCAGGTTTGTAGGCCCCCACTAGGCCTACTGAACCAGAATCTTTGTTTTTTTGGGCCCAGGAATTTGATATTTTCCTTTTCGCCTCCAGAGCTGTTGGAGTAGAGAAAAAGGCCCAAGCTCTACTGTCTGGCAGACTTGAATCTTGACTCTGTCACTTTGTAGTGCTGTGGCCTTGGGCAAGTGCTTAACTCCTTTCTGTTTCCGTTTCCTCTTCTGCAAAGTGAGAATAATGCCATTTTCCTGGGAAGGATGGACGTTATGTGGAAGAACCGCATACAGTGCCTGGCATATTGTAAACACCTAACATGAGCAGGTACGATTCTTTCTCACGGGTCACCGCAGCCTTTCCTGATGCCGACAGAACTGAGAGTCTCACAATAAATCCTTTAACATTGTCCACCAATTGACTTTTCAAGAAGTTACTTGAAGTAGAAGGAAGCAGTTGATGGAATGGGTCATGTGGGAACAAGTCACGTGGGAAAGGTCTTCTGTGAAGCTGCAGGCAGCTGTGCCTTGAGGCTTCTGTCTCTCAGAACAGTGGCTCCTAGCCTCAGAAACCACCAGCAACTCCTGGAGTGCCTGTTCTACAGACAGATTGTGGGGCTCCATTCCATGCTCGCCAAATCTGACCTTTGGGGTGGAGACTCAGAACCCGTATAGACGATAAGCTCCGAAATTGATCTTTAGGGAGCCAGTGAAGCTTTTTTTAAAATATATTTTTATTGATTACAGAGAGGAAGGGAGAGGGAGACAGAAACATCAATGAGAGAGAATCACTGATGGCTGCCTCCTACACACCTCCCACTGGGGATCGAGCCCGCAGCCCAGGCATGTGCCCTCAGTGGGAATCAGCCACTGAGCAACAATGGCTGGGCCAGTGAAACTTTTAATCATAGACCAACTTTTGTGGAAACCGGGCCTAGAGTGCACGACTATTTTATCCTCCTGATGTTACTAGTGTATCACTCTTTTCTTCCTTCCCATCCAAACCCTGAGCCTAGGGAATATGATTTCGAGCCGCAGCAGCAGCAGCAGCAATAACAGCTAACATTTACTGAGCTCTTCCTGTGAGCCAAACATGGTTCTCAACTTTAAATGCATTAACTCATTAACCTTCCTAGCAATGTTATAATCACCGGTGTTTCACAGAGAGAAAACGTAGGCACAGCTGTGAAGTGCAGACCAGATCTGGGAGGCTGTTCACTTGATTACCGGATTATACCGCGTTCAAGGAAACATACATTTGAAAGTGGACTAAGATGCGAGAGGCCTTTACCTCTTCAGTTTAAAGGAGCCTCCGGTGAGCCTTTTGCTGGTTGGGATGAGGGAGGGGGCAGGTCTGAAGCCAGGCCAGCTTCTGGGAAGAGGAGTGTAGCAAGGGAGAGGCCCGGTGAGCGGCCTGTGGTCCCTGGCCCCGTGTCCTCAGGTGGTTTGGACTGGCTGGCATGCTGCAGGAACCACGGAGAACGCCCAGGCCTGCGCTGTTTTTAGCTCCTCAGCGTGACGGTCAGCTGAGAGAAACTAGTCTCCCAGGCTCAGCACAGTGTTCCCATCAGGAACAAAGATCTTTCTGCTTGGAATTCCCCTGGGTCAGTTCTCAGGCCCTGGAGGCAATTTTTTGGAAGCTGAGGGGCCCAGGATACATTTTTCTCTCTTTCATGACTCTCCCTTCAAAAATGGCAAATTTTCCCATCTCCGGTGTCCCTGAAGATAAGCACACACACTCTTCATTCTAGCTCTTTTTATTAATAATTGCTAGAAGGGACTGGGGAATGGTGGAAGCCAACTCTAATGAATGAACGCAGTCGCAGTCCAAAGGGGATAAGAGTCTCGGGGGATTTCAAGGCCGTTGAGGTACCTGGGATTGTTCCTGAGTCTCTTTCTTGTCGATTCCCCAGATCACGCTGTCTTCTTTTATTCATCACCTCACCAAACCTCTATGGTCCCTCAGCCCTCAGATGCTCTGGGCAATGGTTCTCCGTGAGTGTCAAGTGGAATCCCCGGGGCCTCAGTATACTTTCTGGGCCCAAGGCCTGGAGTAGGGTCCTGCTGTGGGAATGAGAATTTGCATTTCGAACTCACTTTCCAGGTGTGGCTGAAGCTGCTGGTGCAGGAGCCACACGTTGGAAACTGCTGCTCTGGTAGACCCAGGCCTGAAGATGTAATTCAGACAGGGACACCAGTCATTTAAAGGGGGAGAGGTCACTGGATAAAAATACAGAATGCTCTATTTTTAAATTTCAGATAAATCATCCTTTAATGTATGTATGTCCCAAATATTTCATGGGACAGATTTATACTAAGCTTTGTTGCTTGTCTGAAATTCAAATTTATTGAAACAAAGAAGCATGGAACAGACTGTGGAACCTCAGAGGGAAGGTGGGGGAGGGTGGATGGGAGGAGATCAACCAATGAACTTGTATCCATATATACAAGTGGACACAGATAATAGGCTGGTGAAGGCCTGGGCTGGGGGGCGGGGGCGGCCTAGAAGAGGTCAGTGGGGGGAAGAAGGGGGACTTATGTAATACTTTCAACAATAAAATTTGTTTTTAAATGTAAAAAAAAAAAGTATTGGTGTATCCTGACTTTTTATTTGCTAAATCTGGCGACTCTATTTCAAGGGCATGATATTTGCCAGTTTCCTGATAGCATAGTAGCTATCTTGGTGACTCAGCCGAGATATCGTCTCAAATATTTTCTTTCCACCACCTGGCCCGCAGGCTCCTGAAATAGATTTTCCACTTCTGACATGGGTAATTCCTGTCCTGACCTTCCGCTAGGACCTACCTGCTCACTTAGAGTTGACTACACTCCATTCCCTTGGACTTTCCTGTTGCCATGTGTCCCATGCCTCTTCTGTACCTGAGTCTTTTAATATGCTTGAAGAGTGGCGATTTCAGGCCAAAGAAGGGGAGAAGGTGGAGCCCACAGAGCACACAGCCAGCTTCTGCTTCGTTGGTGCCGAGACTGGCCAAGTGAACCTGAGAGGAGTCCCCAGCAAGCTCAGAGAGGGGCAGGGCGTCTATCGGCCGAGCAAGCAAGTCTGGTGACTTTGCCATGTGGAACAAACGTTAATACCATATAGTGTGTAAGGCAGTGATGGCGAACCTTTTGAGCTCGGCGTGTCAGCATTTTGAAAAACCCTAACTTAACTCTGGTGCCGTGTCACATACAGAAATTTTTTGATATTTGCAACCATAGTGAAACAAAGACTTATATTTTTGATATTTATTTTATATACTTAAATGCCATTTAACAAAGAAAAACCAACCAAAAAATGAGTTCGCATGTAACCTCTGACAAACATGTCAGAGGTTCGCCATCACTGGTGTAAGGGATGTTTCTAGGCAAGTTAAGGACTGCAGTCTGTGTTTAATTTTAATATCCTCTTATTGCTCCGATAGAGTCATTTCTGAAGTTAGACAAGCTTGCTTAGTAGGATATGTCAACTTCAGAATATTTCTCCTGAAAGTAGCAGGAGATTCTTAGACACCATTGACTATGATAATGATGCTAATGATGAGCTCGATAATGAAATGATTTGAATGGAGATCATTCCCATGAGCCTTAAGTTTAGCTAGAGTTACCATCCAGGAGTTTTCCCACCACTTCTGGTCATTTCCAAGAGAAGCGCTGTACTCACACTCACAGCCCAGCATCATCATGAAGACTGCCGAGTTTGGGGCTCACATCTTCCTGCAAGTTTCTGGCATAACCATTTAGAAGGACACCATTGTTCTCTTCTTTCAAATATTAATAATCTTGAATCAAAGAGCAGTAACTTGAAGTGCTTTTCCTGTAAGGCCGGCCTATTTCCAGACACTCTAATAAAGCTAATCAGAAGCCTCAGGCTTGGTTCTTGTTTTTCTCTGAGGAATGGAGTCCTGTTTAGTATTTTTTTTTTCTCTCTAAAACTTGCCCTTGCTTGAGGAACAGATGTTAGAAGAGGATACAATCAAAAGTGAGAAGAAATAACTATAGCTGAGAACAAATATTTACTTTTACAAGTTATAACTATGTGTCCAGTGGCTTCTTGTAATCACCCGTGAATGAAAAGTTAAATAATAAATGTGTCTATTGTTTGTGCTCAAGAATGTTATTACTCACCCACCATTAGAATTGGCATGCGTTGTGTGTGTTTTTCCGTTAGTCCTGGTGTACTTGGACAATTGGACAATGTCACTCATACACTCTTGCCTCATCGCACTAGTAATCAGTAGCAGGCATCTGCAAAAAAAAAAAAAAAAAAAAGCCATGATTTCCTGGTGTTTTCTGTGGCACAGGGCTGGATTTCTGCTCCACTAGCACTGTGTTTTGCATTATGCCATGCATCTTGCAATGTTCTATGGTGGCAGACAGGGGTAGCAGAAATTAGGAGGGTTTAATCAGCACCATAATTGAAAGGTATTCCACATTTTATTACCAGGAAAGCCAATCTACTCAAGCCTCTGGATTCAGACTGCCCCTCTTCAAGACCTGACTGTGTCATTTATTTGTGCTGCTAGTGCAAGTGACCTAAGCTCTCTGTGCCTCAGTTTCCTCCTTAGTCAAGTGGAGGCCATTTTATCGCCAAGCTCTTAGAGAGGTTTCCAGCATTAGGTGAGATAATGCATGTAAAATGCCTAGCACAGAGTGAACACTGGATGTGTATTAGCTAACAATAGAATAAAATCAAAGAAAAAATTAAACTCTGTTCTCAGCTAAACCTAGATGGATCTTTGATTAGATTGTGCAATTACTGCTTGAAGTAGAGATTATGTTGGCTACCTAATGGAATTTAACCAATGAGTTGAATTTTGGAATAATCACATCGTATACACTAAATAAGGATTTGTTTGGATACCAATAGAAAGTGCATCAAGGGCACATTTAATAAATCAAAGACCCCTTTATATTTTAAGACATCATTCTAGAATAAACTTTTGCTTATTGTCTAATGCAGTAAAGAGAACAGTACAGAATAAATCGAGTTTTATTAAAAATGGTGTTTCTAATCTTATTGTTTTTACATTTATTACGAGGCTGTGGCTTTTTAAACAGATTCTCTAGGTCTATGCTTTTTGGACTTGGACAGTATCCCCAATAAGCCACGGGAACAGCAGCGAATGGAAACAGTGCTGTCTTCCAGGATGTGGTTTCTGTGGTCTGGCTCTCTCCGCTGCAGCAGTCATGGCTTGGTGGGGAGTGAGAGGAGGCATGAAAGGAAATTGGGCAAGGTAAGTGACGTGGTGTCAGTGGTAATCTGGGTGTTTAGACCACTCACACTGTGAAAATTTAATGTTGGTGCTTTCCTGCCTGCAGCGATTTGCTTTGATGGAGTCTCTGGGTTTCCATGACCAGAGAGGTTCAAGCATCCACAGATAAGAGTATAAGGAAGGAAGGAAGTGAAGGGAGCATGCAGCGCAGCGTGTCTCGGTGCCCTATTTGCTCTCCCACTGACTGTGCTAGAAGAACATGGACGCTTTAAAAAAACAGCTGTGATATTGCAAATGGAAATGGGCACTCGCTCTGATTCCAGTCCCCCACCTCTGTGGTTCCACATGAAGACCCTGCCTGGGTGCTTCTCGCTTCCGTGGGGGACTAGACAAGCTGTGAATGTTCTAACAAAGCACCTCTGCAAGGGTGAAGTGGGCATCTGCTGGGTGACTTATTCTGCGAGTTGATTTGATAAAATTGACTCCCATTTTACATCTTAAATGTTCTGCATAACGTGGAAGAAGAGGCTGGAAAACATTGCATCACGTCTGAAACACTGTTCTGGGGCGTCCTTTATATTCATTCACAAAGGCACATGCTCATTGTGTCCTGTACTGATTCATCTCGTCTCCTTTTGTTCCATTAACTGCTGATGTCATTTCTTTGGGCTATTCCTGGAAGGTAGCAAGGCTTGCTTTGTCTACTCTTCAGCATAACTGGCACATAGCAAGTCATATTTCACAGAACTACCATTATCGAGCACTTACAATACATGCTCTGTAAGCCGAGCCCTATTCAGAATACCTATCCAGGTTGCCTCATGGACGTCTTGTGTCGAGGCTGCAAGGTAGCTAGTCCTCCTCCACACAATTAGTGGTTCTGAAATTCACAAAGTTTAAATACTGTGCTCAAGGTTAAACATCTACTGAGTGGTAACACACTTTCAAAACTCCTCAATCTAACTCTAAATCCATCGCTCCTTCCCTATGGTGATTAATGACTTTCTCTTTTGGATGGTTTCATATGGAACCCAACAGTTTTTATATCACTTGGCCATCTTTTCGGACAATGCTGTCCTTACACGCTCATCAATTTCAACATTGTTCAGCCTCTGCAGAAAACAAGACACTGTGGACTGCACAAATTGAAATTCCTTTTTCTATATTTCACGTATATGGTATTGACCATCCTATTTGTAGTACAGTGCAAGGCACTGTAGGAGATATAAAATAAATGAGCCGTGGCCTATAACCTTAGGAACTTGCATTTTAATGGCAAAGGGGTGAGCATGACAAGGCCTGCGTACAAATGTCTATAATATGAGCCAGAATAAAAGTCCCATCACTGAGATATAATCCATAATAGGAATTCACAAGGAGGAGGAGGTAACCACAGAAGCCTCTTTGGGTCTTGGTCGAGGTTTGGCTCTTTGGCTGTGATGCTTAGGGGGTTGAGGAACCCGAGAGAAAGGTTGTCAGCCACATTTCTTTCTTTTCTTTCCTTTTTTTAATCCTCACCTGAGGATATTTTTCTATTGGTTTTAGAGAGAGTGGAAGAGAGAGGAAAAGACAGAGAGAAATATTGATGTGAGAGAAACACATTGATAGGTTTCCTCTTGAATGCTCCCTGACCAGGGCCTGGACCGGGGAGGAGCCTGCAACCAAGGTACGTGCCTTTGACCAGAATCGAACCCGGGACCCTTTATTCTACAGGCCAACGCTCTATGCACTGAGCCAAACCGGCTAGGGCATCAGCCACATTTCAGTAGTTCGTTGTCACTGCCATTTTATACTAACATCTCATTTTTTGGTGAGAAATAAAAAGCAACGCAAAAGAGGATGTAGACAGGGATGGGGTATACAGACACTCCTTCATTTTACTGGTATTTTCTCCAGGTTATAACAGTGATGATAAACTCTAAAAAAGAGTAGGAGAAAAACCCTCTATAGTTCTCACCACAATTATATTCAATCTGACAAACAACAGTTCATTAACTCAATTTAATGTTAAATATGTAAATGTATTGAGTTGGAATGTACAGTGGTGAACTGAAGCTTATAGTCTGTAAAGAAAATAAGTTGTCTATAAAATAAATATCCCGTGTAGGAAGTGATAAAAATCATTAGGGGACAACAGACAAATTATCATAGCATTTGAGAGGAGGTATATGTGATTTTCGCAAGAAGGGGGTGATAAATATTAATAGCTAACATCTTTTGATTGCAAACCAGGTATTGGACCTTAAGCATATACTATATTAACTTATTTAATGCTCGCAAAACTCCTCTGAGGTAGATGTGATGATTTCCCCTCATTTTTTTTCAGAAAGGGAAACCAAAGCATGGAGAGGTTACTAGTAAGCAATTTCCCAGCAAGTGACCAGCAGTTTGGCTTTAGAGTTTGGCCATTTAACCACATAACTCTACTCACCAGGCTGCACCATGAAAGGTGGCTGGAGAGAGAGAGCAGCAGGAAAGGACAAGGAGAGCATGATGAGGCGGACACGTGAAGAGAAGTAATTGTCAATAACAAAAGAGAAGGGTATGTAATGCTAGAGGCCATGCAGGGCATCCAGTAGCTATCTAGGTTGTACTTTATATGATTGACAGCTTTTGAAAAGCCTCATCATATGACGTAGGTGGGCGGCAGGTAAGCTAATCTGATAGCTCCATGCATGATGGATATGAAGGTTGCCTAGGGCTATGGAGACCAGTTAGGAGGTTAGAATCAATAACAGGGAATGCGACTTGGAGTGGTGGGATGACTGACGTGAGGACGACAGTGAGGAATTTCAAAATGAGAAGTAAGAAATTAAGGAAGTCATGGAAACACAAAATTATGAGACATTGTAATTCTGGAGAAAGAGATGAGTCAAAAGAGATGCTGAGTTTTTGAGTTTGAGTTATTGCAAGGGTAGGGGTGTTACCCACACAGCTCTGGAAGCTGGAGGCAGTGAAGTTGGAGTAGAACATGAAGTTATTTTTGTACATATAGTTATGCAGATAGAACTTTCTGTTGGATAATCCTCTGACAGAAAATTTGATAAGTGGATATTTGACTGCATTCTGCAGGGTTTAACCTTTTAACCCTAAACAAAAGTCAGGGCCTAATAAGGAAAGAATGTACTCTGAGACTTGAGATGGCTATCTGTTTAGATGCCTGAAAGCAGCTACAGGCTTCATCAACAGGAAAAGGTGCTTAGCAACACTAACCACCAGAGAAATGGAAATCAGAACCACAATGAGATATCACCTCACACCTGTTAGAATGCCTATTATCAACAAGATAGGAGATACATGTTGGCAAGAATGTGGAGAAAAAGGAACACTTTTTGAGTGAAATCAAAAGAAATCACCATCTTGAAGAGACAAATGCCCCATATTCAGTTCCATATATTCACAATAGCCAAGACATGGAAACAACCTAAGTGTCTGTTAACAGATGAATGGATAAAAATGATGTGGTAGATATATGTATCATGAACTCTTATTCAGGCATAACACATGAGGAAATCTTGACATTTGTGACATTGTGGATGGACCTTGAGGGCATTATGCTAAGTGAAATAAGTCAGGAAAACAAAAATACTGTATATCACTTATATGTGGAATCTAAGAAAGCTAAACTCATAGAAATGGAGAATAAATTGATGGTATCCGGGGGCTGTGGGGTGCGAGAAGGGAAGAGATGGTGGTCAAAGGGTAAGAACTTCCAGCTATAAGGTAAGTTCTGGGGATCTAATGTACAGCATGGTGACTATAGTTAAAATATTGCATGGTATACTTAAAATTTGTTAAAAGAGTAGATCTTAGCTGTTCTCATCACCACCGCCATCACACCAAGAAATATGTAAGGTGATGGATGTGTTAAGTAAACTTATCATGATAATCATTTTGCAGTTTGTCAGTGTATCAAGTCATCACATTGCATACCCTAAACTGAGTATTATGCGCCAATTTTGTTTTGATAAAGGTGGAATAGAGGAAATATTTTTAAAACTTTTTTTCTGTGGCCTCTTTCTTGACCTGTCATTTTCTTGTTTTGTTTTTATTTGCTATTTAGTGTGAATCCTTGGGTACAAGATACTTTCAGGGTGAGAGTAGACCCTTACACTTGCACAGTAATTCAAGGTGGTAACAACAGAGCATTAAACCCCAAGTATGGGTATCCTTCTGAATGCAGGGCCCTGTGTGACTGCACTGGTTGCATGGCCAGACTGGACCAGTCTATGAGCAATGGAATGACAGAATCCCAGACCAGCGGTAGCCAAGATTTTGATTGGAATATCATATTTGAAGGAGACATACATAGACTTGAATGTCACCAGAAAACTTTAAGGAATTGAGATTGGCTTTAGAAGCCAATGAAAGCCCTTTGGAAGAACAGCCTGGCACCAGCTTACATGGTCCACAGCGATCTTTCCAGATAAGGAATGAAGGTTGCTTTCCTGGGAGATGGCAAAGAAAGAACCTTTTTTTTCAGATGGTTTTTAGGGACCTTGAATCTGAGGAATTCACCAGAAACTGTAGGTATAGTAAGCAAAGGCTGATGCTAATTATGTGGCTTGACTTCTTAGCCCTGCGAGTCTAAGTTTCACTCTGCAGAGTCCTTATGAGATTCTAGCAAAGCAGATTTAAGGGAGACTATGTGATCAATTACTTTCCTATTGTGTTTATGCAAATAACCTGACCAAATTTATTGAAACTAGACTTATGCAGTTACTGAATAGTCTTAATTTGACTATCTTTGGAAAAAATGGGAGTGATTTTAGAGAGGAAAATTGTGTTCCAGTAGAATCAATAATACACAGTTGTGGATAGTAAATTCTGGTTCAGTTAATTGTCTTTAAAGTTTTATTTTGCACCTTTAGACTGTGTCCTGATTTTTTTCTAGTTTTCTTAAATATTTGACTAGAACCCTCTGAACTAATGTTTCTCCCATCTTTTTACTTAAATTTGTTGAGAGCTAAAACTTTTTTTTTTTTTTTAGCCTTGCAATTGCAAATTGCAGCGAAAGGACATGACATAAGCTTGAGATATCGCCACAACATCTAATGCTGAAAGAATTCTAGTGACTGACACTGGGTAAGCCAAGAAGAATTTACCTGAGCCCCTGATGACATCATCAAAGACCTTCAAACTGCAGACCAGGAGAATCTATCAGATTGTCACTGCATGCCTTCATTCCAGCTAAATAAGCTGAGCCTTACACCTAAACATCTTCTCGGCTGACATCTTCTTGCAGACTCAGGAACAGGTATATAATTTGCTCTGATCATTAACCTTTGTTTCCATAGACAAACCTGTTATAACATCCCTTTGGCCTCACTTTGAGAGTCCATTTGCATCACCATCTTCTGAAATGAGACTCAACAACTTAAGTGAACGGACTTATTTTCAGGACTGAATGATTAGATGAGTGAAAATAGGAACCAATCTACCAACTCAGCTTCCATAATGTGAAACTTTATTATTTAACGTTTCAAGGGTGGGACTGAAGGGAGCCAAAAGTCTGCCACCTCGAAGCTGCCCTTTTGAAATATTGATTTAAGCTGTTTATTAAGAAATAAGACTCAGAGGGAGCCTTGGACTCTTTCCTGCTCAAGAAATTTAGACAGAGAAACCTGTTTCGGAAAGGCGAGCTTAGGATGTCACCTTAGCCTAATTTGAATTGAGTATGATAAATAAGACGGTTTTAGAGACTTGTTAGCTAGATACCCCATGTCCTATTGTTTCTGAGCTGCCTAAGCACAATTTGCCTGCTGTGTATGTTTCACTCCTCCTGAACTACCTGTAAATCGCCCATTCTTATTTCTAAAAATGTAATACCCTATTCCCCAACTTTCCCCTTTGTCCAAAATGTCTTACAAACCTAATGTTGCTTTACTGTCTTTGGAATTTTTGTGCCTGTGTGAATTCCCCACACACATGTATTACAACTTTGATTTTCTACCCTAGCTGGTTTGGCTCAGTAGATAGAGCATCAGCTCATAGACTGAAAGGTCTCAGGTTCAATTCCAGTCAAGGGCATGTAGCTTGGTTGCAGACTGGTTGGGGCGCATGCCAGAGGCAACCAATTAATGATGTGTCTCTCTCACATTGATGTTTCTCTCTCCCTCTCTCTCTCTCTCTCCTCTCCATCCACCCCTCCACTCTCTCTAAAAATCAATGGAAAAATTTCCTCGGGTGAGGATTAACAAAAAATAAAATAAATAAAATTATACTTTGATTTTCTCCTGTTAATCTATCTCTGTTAACTTGAGGAGTAGCCCAGCCAGAAGAACTCAGAAGGTGGGAGGAAAAGTATTCATATTTTTTTAGCCCCTCTCCTATTATGGAGAGTCTCTGCTTTAAGACTCCCCATAATAGGAGAGTCTTACAGCCGAGCACTAAGTTCCTGGAGTAAGTGTCTGCCATCTGCAGCACGGAACTATGTGTCATTGAAAACAAGGTCCTGTCATGCTACTACCCTGACAGAGGACAGTAAGTGATGGCCAGAACTGAGCTAGGTACTGTCAGACACAGCAAGTTGGGTCCATCAATAATCCATCTTGAGGAGTCTGTTAGTAGTACACCTGGGGTTCAAGTAAATTGCCTGGACAGAAGCCAAAATTCCCATATTACCCACCACAGTTGCACCAGCACTTTTACCTCTGTTCACACCTAGGTCTGGTGGGGGTTCCTTATGACCAGCTGACAGGAGGAGAAAACCCAACTTTAGTTCATAAATAGGTTGTGTCGGCATGTTTTTACCAATAAGTGTCAATATTAAACTCTTGGTGCACTACAACCAATTCTAGGGTGGCCCTGAAAGACAGTGCACATCTCTGGGTACTGTACTTGGTAGTCTGCTTTGTGTGGAGAGAGAAATTACCTGAGGTAAGGATAAATGTGGACTGATGAGCAATAGCACAGTGGCTCAGCTGAGTGATCATGTTATAAAAGGAGCAAGTTTAGCCCTAACCAGTTTGGCTCAATGGATAGAGCATCGACCTTTGGACTGAAAGGTCCCAGGTTCGATTCCGGTCAAGGGCATGTACCTTGGTTGCAGGCACATCCCCAGTAGGGGGTGTGCAGGAGGCAGCTGATCGATGTTTCTCTCTCATTGATGTTTCTAACTCTTTATCCCTCTCCCTTCCTCTCTGTAAAAAATCAATAAAAAATATATTAAAAGGAGCAAGTTTAGTTGATTGGGGGGCAGATAGGTCTGGGCAATAGGCATGTAGATAGACCTATGAAAGTAGGCACAGAGTGTAAGAATATTTGCACCATGTGCTAACATTTGTGTCATGAAAGAAGCACCAAAGAACCAAAAGGATGACTCAGCCAGTTTGGATAAACCATGAACATGTTTTAAAGTTAGGCGCAAGAGTATTTCCTGATGGATTGAATGTGGGGTATGACAGACAGAGGAGAGTCAAGGAGGACTTCAAGAATTTGGCCTGAGCAATTAGAAAAATGGAGTTGCCATTAAGTGAGATTGTGTGGGATAAAATTTTCATAAAGATTAGGAGTTCAGTTTGAGACATGCTGGTTTGAGGTATCTATTAGACACACAAGCGGAGATTCTAGTAGGCATCTGATTTATGAGTCTGAAGTTGAAGTTGAGGAGAAAATAGAAGTAGAAGAATCATGATATGGTTGGAGAAAAAATCATCAAAATGATCAAAATAGTTCTGTCTGCTGGACTGAGGGACCCAGGGCAAAGCCTTTCCCCTTAACTTGCATTACTCATGCAATGAGGGCATAGAAGTATGAAGAAGAGACACCCCCATGGAGCAGGACTTGCTTCAGTGGGGCTTTGGTGCTCACTGAGTCTGCCCCTTGAGTGTGTGCTAATGGATGTGTAGAGTTGTAATCTGGTATGGTCTGACACTGACTACTGGGTACACTGGCTTTTGGGTCTCCAGGGAGGTGCAAAGTCAGCCACTGCCTGGGGCCACCCAGCAGGAGCTACAGAGATCTACAGATTCCTGCTCTTTAAATGGGGTTTGGATGTGCCCAGATGAGGCCCAACTGTGAAGTAAGGTAGGCTGGTGCTGGTGCTGGGTCTTGGGCCTTTTATTGATAGGTTTGGGCTCTCTGACCCAGCTGCAGCTTGTTTGAGATTTTAGCCCTAGCAAGGGCAGGCCATTCATATGCAAAAGCTGCTGCACACAGCTTGGGTGAGGTTGTAAATTGGATGAGGCGGAGTTTTAGGGAATCACCAGAGCGGAGCAAACAGAAATGGCTGCCAGTCAGCTCTGTGACCAGGGAGGTTCCAGCAGGGGAACAATGATCCCTGCAAGCAGCTCTGTCTGGGAGAACGCCGCCCCCAATTTCCTGCCCCTATGGCAGACAATCCAGTTCCTCCTCATATGTGTTTGTGTTCCCTAGAGCCTCATCCTGGTGCTGGAGCTCAGAGGAAGCGGAATGAAGCAGGACCTTGTAAGTTCAATTCATGTACTGGCCTTTTCAGAGGAACAGCTGGGTCTCCAGCAGCCTCTGTGTCACTGAGCCCCAATCCACACTAGTTTTTACAGCCCGTAGTTATGGGGACTTCTCTTCCCAGCTCTGAGAGCTTGGGATAGGGGTCTGGGACCCCTTGCTCCTCTGGGGGGCCTCTGCAGAGAGACTCTCCCTCCCAATTAAAAAAGCAGCCCACGTGGGTGCCGGACCAGCCTGTTCCACGTCTCCGCACCTCCTACCTGTCTCAGTGTGCTTTCCTTCTTTACTTCTCTAGTTGTAGGACTTCCATTCAACCAGCTTTTCAGTGTTTCTGGATAATGGTTGTTCTGTATTTTAGTTGTAATTTTGATGTGGTTGTGGGTGGCAGCAAGTACAGCTGTTTACCTACCTCGCCATCTTGGTTTCCCCTTGATACTCTATTTTTTTTCTGGGCTGCAGGGGAGAATTTCATTTTGCTGGGTCCCTTGTAGTAAGGCAGGCTTATATGACAAGTCCAGCCTTTGGGTGGTGAGATGGCTGTCACTCTGTGCCACATTGGTGGCTGGTGCAGGATCCTCGAATGCCCTCCTTCACGTTGGTGGCTGGTGCAGGACCCTCGAATGCCCTCCTTCCCTCCCGTAGTGAGAATGGGATCATGTGGAGAGGGAGAGGCCACGGGGTGGAAGAGGTCAGACCACTGAGCTGTCACTGCAGACTTGATGCCCTGGATTTTGCCCAGACGTGCAGCAGACTTTTGTGTGTTAAGCTCCTGAGATTTTGGTGTTGGTTGTTATCACAGCATAACATAGTCTATTCTGACTGATACAGTCTCTTGATGGTAGACCTGTGTTGGGAGTCTGTGGGAATAAGAATCTGGTTTTTAAAATATGGAGTGTTCTAAGAAGAGGAGTTTTGGAAACCAAACTTGACTCATGTCACAGTTTTCCTCGGGGCTATGAGGAACAAAGGAATCTTCTCTCCCATACACATGCTGTTCTTTTTCATTTTTATTTTGATTTATCCACTGTTTTCAATAATTTCTCTCTTTTCTTTTATGCTGTGGTAGAGATCCATAAGACTTATCTTGGTGACAATAAATACATAAGTATTTACAATGAATTTTAATCATCAGTTTTAATCATCCAGATGATTAGAGGAGACCCCTGAGTTGTTTAAAGATACCACTCACAGTGGAAGTTTGCCCACTGAACAAACAGTTAAGTCACAGATGGCTAATGGAGTTCCCAGTATAACTAACTAAACATTTATTGATGATAATCAAGGATTTATGTTTTTAAAGATCGTCAGATTTGAAATATAGTATACACATCTCTGTTGCAGTCATCTCTGCCCTTGGTGGGCCAGGCCTGGGAATAAAATTCTATATGCATTTGGAAGAAGGAGTAATTTGTGATGCATGGTTTTTACTTGAATGGCGTCTTATACTCACTTGACATTGTATCTTCCTCTCATACTGTGCATGTGGGGAAATATACCACTGAGGCTTGGATTAATAAGTGAAGCGTACAGCACTTTGTGGTGTTCGTATTTGATGCTTGGTGAATAGTGGTTTGAGTCTAGTCCAAATAAAAAGCTCAGCAAAAACAATAAAAAACCCCCACCACCAAAAAACAGGAACAAACAAAAGATCTACCCAACACAGTTTCAGTTGAAAAAGAATTTTAGCACCAAGTTAAAGAATGAAACCTAATATCACATGGGTTTGCTAGTCTTTCAACAACAATAGCTACATTTTATGTGAAACCTATGAAATTGGTCAATTGATAATTAAAGAAAGCTCATTACAAAGCAAATACAAATAAGCTATTCACCTTTGAAAGATAGCATTTTCATTACAGAAACAGCAGAAAAGGACTTAGGAAACTAATAAAAACACATAAAAATGCAAATTACGGCAGCTAATTGGTTGTGTCTTCAAACATATTCTGAATAATTAATTTATAAAAGAGTAAATCTCTTCCTTTAAGTAGAAGGAAATGGCATCTTCCCCTTATGGTTAGCATTAAAATGATAATGTTTCATTATTCTTTAATGTAATTGTATCAAAATTTTGTTGAGGGGACAAAGAGGAAGGACCAAAGAATTTCAGTTTTCTCCAAAATTCTATAATTAAGTTACACATTAAATTCCCAGTCTCCATATTTGGTTAAAAAGAACCAAATGAAAGGAACACATAATAGACAGTAAGTTCCCAGAAGGTGGATGTTGTCACTTCTGCTTTGCTCACGGTAGCATACCAAGCATTTTTCATGACTGCCACAGAGCCACAAAAACAGCTCTCATAGATTTAGTCCAACCTCATCCTACTAGGTATTTGGTACATGTGACCATTCTCTTTTTTGAAATGCCTTCCCCTTTGCCTTCTGTGATATCACTTATTTTCTTTCCATTTCACTGGATATTTCTTCTCCACCTACTGGTACCTTTATCTCTTTACAGTATTTTCAGGGCCCCAAGGGCTCAGTTCCTCATTCTCTCCTTTGGTGATATCACTGAATCCCATGGTTTAAATACCATCTTGATGTGAAGACTCTAGTATTTTGTCTCTAGATCTTTCCCCTGAGCTCCTGCTTTGTACATTTAATTGCTGAGTTAACCTTGCTTGTTAAATATCATCAAATGGGATTTCCAATCAACATGCAATGAATCTCAAAATCATTATACGAAGTAGAAGAAACCAGAAACAAAAGATGGTGTGTTGTATACTGTATGATTCCATTTATATGACAAAGTCATGGCCATTCCCAGGGGCTTGTGGTGGTGAACAGGAGTGACTGTGAAACACAATGAGGTAACTATTTGGAAAGACGGGAATGCTCGCTATCTTAATTATGGTGATAGGGTCATGATTACATGATCATGTACATTTGACAAAATTCATTGAACTACACAAATAAAGTGGGTGAATATTTTTGTACAAATTATTTGTACTAATTATTCTATCTAAAATCTGATTTTAAAGAATGCTCAGATGTCTTCTCATTGCAATTTGCATAAAACCAAATATTATCATTCTTCAGCCATATTGGTCATTGTTTCTCAAAGTAACTCAATTCATTCCATTCCCATACCTGTGCCCCAACTTTTCTGTTTGCCTGGAAATTTCTTTCTGTGGGTATTTCAAAAGCTAACTACCCAATATCTCAGAGAGACTTTTCTTGTCTTTGGTGTTGTAAGTAGTTCTTTCTTCCCTCTCCTTCAAGTAAAACTCTATCCCATTCTCCTGTTTTAAGCTCTCAGCACTACTTGAATAATTTCACTTATGTATTTACTAAAAGCTCGGTTCATGAGATTCACGGGGGGGTGGGTTGGGGGGGAGGGGTGTTCCCCTCAGCCCGTCCTGCACCCTCTCGCAGTCTGGGAGCCGTCAGTCGGACATCCTTAGCGCTGCTGCGGAGGTGGGAGAGGCTCCCACCACTGCCACTGCGCTCGCGGCTTCTGGCTGAGCAGTGCTCCCACTGTGGGAGCGCACCGATGACCAGCGGGCAGCTCCTGCATTGAGCGTCTGCCCCATGGTGGTCAGTGTGCATCATAGCAACCGGTCGTTCCCTGTTCGGTTGATTTGCATATTAGCCTTTTATTACATAGGATTTGCTTCTTTGTTTATTCTCTCTCTCCTCATTGGTCTGCAAGTTTCTGAAGGAAATGGAAACTGTCAACTGGACTCACTGTTGAATTTCCCAAGGTAAGGCCAGGGTCAGGCATACTGTTGGCATTGGGTACATATTTGTTGAATGAATGAATAAATAAATTAATGGCAGGGACTTAATAAATGTTTGTTGACTAGCTGACTGACTGAATCCTAAACCACAATTGTGAAACACTGGCACTTCATGAGCAATTGAAGAATTATGGTGCAAAGAACCTGGGTCAGTGATGCTAATAGACTATGTACTTAAAACATGCACATCCATCAACACGTATATATTAAGGTCTTTCCATGTGAATGGCACTGAACTACACATGGCAGTCACTTATTTTGGAAAAAAAAATCCACAGAAAACACATCACACCATTCTGTCAATCATTTCTACCCAATTGTTCAAGCTTTCTCAAGTGAATACTTGTTAGGAAAAACCTCTTAATTCAAACTTCTGCAAGAAACCTATGAAAAGTGTGGAAATAAGTTAGACTTTTTTTTTCTTGTGTATAGAATTTTGTTCTTAAGCCAGTTGTTTAGAGTGTCTTTTGGATATCTTTGCTAGGTTTGAGGAAATCTGAAACCAAATATTATTTTCTCTAATAAATCACTCTTGGTATAGTAAAAAAACAATTCAAACTTAGTGATAGAGATGATCAAAAATTCTTGCCAAATATGTCTTCTAAAGTAGCACCAGGCCAAGGAAAGTAACAATAATTCAGCAACTTTACGTATCAAACAAGAGATCTGAAGTGTCAAATCCTAATCCTAAATGCCTTGCTTTAATTCATATCATACTGCTTGCTATTGAGTGTGGCATTTAGCTTTATTTAGAATCATCTGAAGAGAAACAAATGCATGGTTTCATTTAATAATTAACAAGTGTCTAGGTGAAATTGAGTAACCTATGTCATTTTCTTCCTTCCCGTGTAAAGACAAAACAGTAAGGCACTGACCGTGTCCAGTACTTAATCTTGAGCCCTCTATAAGGAACATTTTTTTCATACTCACATGCCAGTGTTCTTGAGGCTAAAAATGATAAAGAATAATACCGCTGCTACCTCTCCAAGCAATGATCTGTTGCCTTTGGAACTCATAATTATCAAGATACAGAATAAAAAATAGTGAAAACCCTGTGGTTATTTCCTACAGCACCCCAAGTTGACATTGGCTTGTGAGGCCACTGTGCTGGAATAGTCATAGCTCACCCACTTTGCTTGTCCTTGACTGAAGGTGTTTTTTTTAAACTCTGGGTACATGAAGAAAACATAGCATTATTTGAAAGGAATTGAAGTGACACTAGAGAATGAGGACCAGGAACAGTGTCCTATTCATTTTTCTTAAAAGGAGAATAACTAGAGAGGCACGAGGAAGGACATAATAAAGACAGGTACTAGGTGTTAACCTCTCACAACCTATCTGGGGCCAGAGCAGGGGCTTTCAAATAATCACAGGTCATTTTCACAACGTGTAAAGCAAGTGCTCTTGAGCCTCGGAATCATTAGTTTCTTGTTCCCAGGACCAAATAGTTAAAATATGCCACCGCCAGGAACTCCCTGCTAGGTCTACTGTACTGCAATGCCTCTATTTTGGGATACTTAGATAGGATGTACAAGAATATTCTTGCAATCATACTGTCGTCTCTTTTCTGGTTGGGTTCAGATTTGTGTCTTTGGCTTAGCTGACTTTGGTCTAGGATTGTCTTCGATGTGTCTTAAACCATTCTTATCCCGGGCTGTTTTTCATGGGGGCTGCTACCTTCTTTATAATCAGGGTCCTTATTAGTAATTGCAAAAACTGATCAGTCTGTTGGGCTATAGTAGCTCAAATTCAGATTGTGAATACTGCTCACCAACCTGTCGAAAGGATGCGACTCTCTTATGCTTTCGTTCTGTCATCTCCTGGTCTCCCATATTTACCACCACGTAGTAACTTCTCTTTGAATTTTAAGGTCCCAAAGCTCTCTCTGTTTCTGAGAATACTGCCTGCTCTCTCTGCCTTCCCTGTGGTCAGCATTCTGCCCGAGGGGTTGAGAGGATGTATTGCAGGGAGAGGCATGCTTTTGCTGGGCCCGAGCTGATATGAATGGTTGCCAACATACCTCTCCTGGAATGCGGCTAAAATACTTGTCTAGATATAGCAGCACTTTGTTCTATGTCCAGTCATTTTATGTCCACTAATTGTGTGAACTACACAACAAATGTGGATTTTTTTAAAAAATGCATACCATTCAAACTGAGTTCTCTCTAATTTTTCAGTCAGAAGTGCCTCTGTTACTGAACATTTCTGCATGTTCCCTCACATTGGTCAACAGTAAAACCTGAAAGCTCTGAGACACGTGTCATCATGAGAACACATATCTAAGGCATCATCGGAATAATCGAGATTAAATCCAAGCTGCTACGTGTGTTGTTTGCTTTTCTGAAAATCAGATCTCCTGAAAGTCACTTTTGGTAAATTTCATCACATAGTTTTCTAATCTTAATTCAATGTAGTGAATATTTTTAGACTCTGCTACCCACTTTGTTCTGAGCATAAGTAAAGTAATTCTCCCCTCGAGGAACTTGCGATCTAATTAGAACATGTTAATAGATAAATGTATGTGGGTCTGTATGTGAAACAATTAGTTACAATTCAGAATGATATATGTTGATGTGTCAAAATAAGGTTTTTAAAGACAGTACGATAGGAAGTCCCGCAATCGAGAGCATTGTGAACAGTTTGGTCAGTGTGCTAGGTCTTCTTCTAATCCTCTCATCTCAGCTGTGAGGTTTGACTCAGTTTGGAAAAAAAGAATAGCCTCAACTAAACAATTTTCGACCTATGGCTTTGTGGTATCTGCTATTATTGCTTTCTCTCTCCATGTAATAAAGGGGCCGTGTGTTCCTTCATCCGCTGTGGACTCTGGGGTCACTGAGCCAGTCTTGACTGTTTTTTTCAGTCTCCCTGCCTGTTGCATCTCATTTCTTATGTTGGTTTACCTGACGGCAGTCCAACAGGCTGCCCTAGAGTCAGGCTATTTAGTTTTCTGGGGAAAGTAGTTTCTTTCTTATTCCTGTCACCGTGTGCTCTAGCTTTAAGGTTAATTCACTAGTTGACATATATACCCATTTAAGAATTGCAGAAGGTGCCATATACCTCTTTTCTTAAAAAATATTATTTTATAATCTAAACATTGTAAGTTGCCAACATTCGTGTGTAATATATTTCTAAAAAAAAAACCACACACACGGGGAAATTTAACACAAATCTGCACATTTAATATTCAGAATGTGTATTGCAATAAAAATTGAAATTACATCTTTGGCTGAAAGCTGTTACTTTTTTGATGAAGTCACAAAACTCCATTCCCATGTTATAGTTCATGTTTTTGTAAAGAGTAAACTTCGGACAAATAGTCTGAAAAATGTGCCTAGCTGGAGTAATGGAACAGAAGTGGGGTCCATCATGAATCAATATAAATTTATTTTTGAGGAAAGCAAAATGACCAGCGTGGACAATGAAATGTTTCAGGCACTAAAAAATGTATCGAGTTCCAGAAACCAGACAATTTTCTATAAAATGTCCTTTGGATTCGTTTCCCCATGATGACAAACAGTGGAAAAAATGTACTAAAAATACAGAAGAAATATTCCGAGAAGCATGTTAAATTAGAGAAATGATAGTATCATAACAGATTCCATAAACGCAGGAGAGTAAACTTGATGCAACTAGTATGATGCTTAAAATGGCGAATCCAGCTATTTGTTGGTCAATGAAAAACACCTGAAAATAGCATCAAGTGTTTGGATAACACCTCAAATAAAACTCTCAAAAATAACCCCTAAAATCATGCTATATGATTAAAATGAGGTTTCATATTGTGCACCCTTATTGGTTCTGAGAAGGTGCTTGCTGATGGCTATATATTCTCCAGAGCTCCATTCAAAGGAACCCTTTCAAGAAGCCTAGAAACTTCTATTTTTACCTTGAGGCTTGACCTTTTACTATAATTTAGATGTTCTGCATCTAGACATTTTTATTGTTATGTCAATAGTATTGATTTTGTTTCCTGGAAGCCATTTCACTATTTGCATAGATAAATTTTAACATATATAAATGTGCTTATTAATCATCTGAAGATGTTGATGTGGGGATTATAGCTTTATGGGTTAAATGATCAGAGATCTCTCTGATGACATTCATGTTTTCCCTTATCTAGGAAAATAACCTAATCAATTATTCTAAGTATAAAAACAATGACTATTTTTACCCAAACTATTATCTTGGGATATGGTTTGAAATATAAAGACAGACTAACAGACTAATTGTTGTCAGCTAATCTAAGGATTTAAGGCAGCAATTTTCAACTGGTGTGCAGCAAAAACTTTTAAAACATGGAATACCTGACTAATTCGTCAGGGGCATGAACTTTTTTTCCATTAGGTCATCAAATAAAAATGACAACAGCCAACACAACAGTAGCCCTCTGCTGAGAATGCTCTTTCTTGAGTCATAAATATATGGGTCATATAATGCAATTGCATCTTATTGTTCATGTCGCATAATAAGTTGTGTCTGATTGGTTAATACTTGGTACCAGAAATCCTTATATATAAGTATAGGCACCTGATTTTTTAAAAAGTCACTTTGGAGCAAAAAAGGTAAGTAATTACTACTACTATTATTATTTTTTTGTAAGTCAATAAAAATTACACCTATTTTTTTCAATCAGCTCAGCAAAAAATATATTTTTTTGGTGTGCCACAGAATTTTAGTAATTAGTTTATGTGTGCCATTTTTTTAAAAGGTTGAAAATTGCTGATTTAAAGTAATAATTTAGAGGATAGTTTAAATGATTTATCTGGAATCTTTTTTTAATAATTCTTTATTGTTTAAAGTATTATATAAGTCTTTTCCCCCATTTACCTCTCCCCAGCCGCCCCCACCCCCCAGCACATGCCCTCACCCCCTACTGTCTGTGTTCATTGGTTATGCTCATATGCATGCATATAGGTCCTTTGGTTGATCTCTTATCCCCTCTCCCCCCCACTTTCCCTCATAGGTTGGACAGTCTGTTCAATACTTCTATGACTCTGGTTCTATTTTTGTTCATCAGTTTATGTTGTTCATTCTATTCCACAAATGAATGAGATTATGTGATATTTATCTTTCTCTGACTGGCTTATTTCACTTAGCTTAATGCTCTCCAGTTCCATCCATGCTGCTGCAAATGGCAAGAATTCCTTCTTTTTTACAGCCGCATAGTATTCCATTGTGTAGATGTACCACATTTATCTAATCCACTCATCTACTAATGGGCACTTAGGCTGTTTCCAAATCTTAGCTATTGTAAATTGTGCTGCTATGAACATAGGGGTGCATATATCCTTTCTAATGGGTGTTTCTGATTTCTTGGGATATATTCCTAGAAGTGGGATTACTGGGTCAAATGGGAGTTCCATTTGTAAATTTTTTAGGAAGCACCATATTGTTCTCCACAATGGCTGCACCAGTCTGCATTCCCACTAGCAGTGCAGGAGGGTTCCTTTTTCTCCGCATCCTCGCCAGCACTTGTCATTTGTTGATGATAGCCATTGTGACAGGTGTGAGATGGTACCTCATTGTTGTTTTGATTTGCATCTCTCAGATGATTAGTGACTTTGAGCATGTTTTCATATGTCTCTTGGCCTTCCTTATGTCCTCTTTTGAAAAGTGTCTATTTAGGTCCTTTGCCCATGTTTTTATTGGATTATCTTCCTTTTGTTCAGTTGTCTGAGTTCCCTATAAATTTTGGAGTTTAGACCCTTACCAGAGTCTTTTGACTCTTTGAGAGATAGGTAGCTTCTCAAAGTACTAGTTTTGTGAAGCTAGGCAATTTATTTAATTTATGCCTCATTCCTTTTTACCTGAAAATGGGGAAATTAATAGTGCCTACCCATAGGATTGTTTTGAGGATTAAATGAGTTAATAATAAGTGTTTAGAACAGGAAGCAAGTATTTAAATACTATCTAAATCTTTGTGTATTATTATCCATCTCCTAACTCAGTGAGTCTCTCTGGCTATGTCAAATATATGAAACTCATCCACTAATTTTGGGATTTCAAATATTAAATTTTTCATTTATTAAAATTGTATTTATTTTGAAATCTCATTGTTCATTTCTTTTGTATTTTGCTTGTTGCCTACATTTTCAAAACAAAAAATTTCCTTGGATATATTAAACACAATTATTTTATATTCTGTTCACAAAAACCTCAACTCTGAGACCACTTGAATTTAAACTCTTGACTTGAGGGTTTTTGTATAAATATATAAATTTAATGTTCATTATTTTTGAAATAACACAAAGCCTGTTGCCTAAAAATAGCTTTCTTTCAGGCATTCAGTTTTTCACTGAGTTTTCTATATGGCATGAGTAAGATTTCTCCATATTGCAGCATGCAGCTGTAATTTATTCAGCTTTGCTTCTACATAACGTTCCACAGTGTAAATTTATTTATAAATCCTTTCTCTTTAGGATGGATAGTGGGTCGTTCTCAGTTTTTCTTTTTATTCTGTGTTTCCCTCACACTACTATCACTTCCATCCCCAGGCTTGATTGAAACCGGTGACAATCGGTCATTTTTTGTTTCCATGGTACCCAGTCAAATGGACTCTTTCAGTTCTCACCCTACACGTCCACACACTGCCATTCAACCGAGCTGGCTTGTCCTTCCCGGAAAATTTTGCTTTCTCGGTTTCCATGATGGCTTTACTGTGGTTTATCTCCTGCATCTCTGATTCCTTCTTCGCCATCTCCTTTGTCTTTCCCACTTCTTCCCATGACTTCTCAATGATATTCCTGATGGCCTGATCCTGGGAACTCTGCCTTCACGTGAAGCACTCTCTTTTCATGTGGAGAAGTACCACCTGTGGTACTTAATAAACTACAGAGTTTGAAAAAAAAAAAAGATTTGAGGAGGGTTCCCAAACAGATTCTGATTAATTAGCTACAGGATGAAACCAAAGAGTTTGCATTATTAGAAGTACCCATCTCTTGGTAGATTTAGGTATTTCTTAGCATTTATTTCTTCTTCAAAAATTTCTTTGCTTTGCTGTGATTTCTTCTAGAGGCTTTATAAAAGTTAATTTTTCAAAAGAAGTCACTCACATTAATAACACTTTCAAAAGCCCTGCATTTAGAATTTCATTTGAACAGAGCAGAGTAGCTATCAAGCAGACATATAATATTTTCTATGCTTTGGAGGTGGAACCAACAGAAGAGCTAGCTATGTGGCAGGTTCATTGGTTACCAGGACTAATAGAATTTCTTTTATTATCAGTGGTGCTGGTCAGGCTAAACAGCTTCTTGAAGCAAAGGGAACTAGAAAGCTCCCAAACCTTAGCCACTTCATGTAGAGAAGTTGCTTGATAGTTTTTTTCTGGTAGCTATAGATTTGGGTGGTGTGGTGTTGATGTACAAGTTGGTGCTAATGGGTAGTTGCTAGTCAGTAAATTAGCATTTTTGTAGGTCACATTGAGGAATTTTGTCTTTACCTAGATTGGAATAAGATGCCACTGGAGAGGTTTGGATATAGTGATAAGGTGGAGACAGAAGGTCCCATGATTTCAGATGTTTACTTTGAAAAACTCACTCGAGTGAATAAAATGAGTGTGAGGTTCAATTGTGCATTTGGTGGAGGAGACTGGGTAAGTGGCTATTGTCAAAGTGAAGGAGAGATGGACTTTAGCTTGAATCAGAGTGGTAGTGATCGAGGTGGAATTTGATTCTAGAGATCATTATGATTTATGATCAGCTGGGTTTATAATTGGATTGGACACAGGAAAGGAGGGAAAAAGATGTATGAGAAACTTCCAGGTTCCTGACTAGTATTACTGGTGAATGGAGGTGCTATTAACTGAGGAATGGAATGATGCTAAAAGAGGTTCACTTTTGGGTCTTTGACCATAAAAGCAGTGGTGTCTTTAGATCTGAAAGACAGTGGCCTCTATTGACAAAGGCCTATCTTGTGGTTTTCCTCTATGAGGGAATGACAACTAAGAAATGTCTCTTATGTATATTTCATGTGCATTAATGTCTCTTATCATTGATAATATTTCCACATGGGTGAAAACATGGTGCTGGCAGCTTCTATCTCCCGAGGAGAGAGTGCCTTGGCTCTCTCTGTTCCAAGTCCCATCATCCATCCAGGGAAAGCACTCATTGGCCCAACATTCTCAGGTGACTGTCCTTGGGCTAATCAATAGTGGCCCGATGGGTGGGGCCATGTAAGAGCATAGCAGCTCCTGTGGGGACCATGTGAGCAAAGCAGGGTGGATAACATTAGGTTATTGTGGGCATATTCTACAGTGGATGTCCACAGTATACTTGCTGGGAAAGCAGAAAAAGTAATTCACTCTCCACAGGCCAACACCGGTTTGGTAATGTTTCCTGGTTTTGTGAGGGGTGGAATGTAAACACCCATAATCCTGTAAAGTACTAGCCTTAGTACTGAATGAAGCACTCTAAAGTCCTATAAAGTACTCATTTTGTATAGCAAAGTCTGGGATGGATATAGTACTTTCTGGGTTAAGGCACATGAAACATTTTATTTTCCTACATTTATGATTTCCTTTCTGTAGTTCTCCATCGCTACAAAATTGCCAGAAAAAAAAACCAGAAGCTTGGATATAATAAATGTGATATAATGCCATTTTGCCCTACCAAGAAATTGTCCGTTTGTTCTATAAGAATATGGGTTTCATGTACTTCCTATTGTATGTATGAGAAATGCTCAGTGATTCAGCTACTTGTCTCAGGATCCTGTGCCCTCCTGCACCCCATCCTTTAAAACCTTACTCATTTTACTTTAGAAAATGTTAAATGATTTTTTTTATCTCAAATTGATTCACTTGGGTAATCTTTCTATCATTCCACCGGGGTTAAATGCATATAAAGATTATGATGATACTTAAGAAGCAAAATGAAAAGATAAATTGGTTATGACTAAGATGGAAAAAATGGAAACACAATTGCTTGAGATGACTTAGGCAGAGGAAAAGCCAATTATCCTATGTTGAAAGGTGGTAGGCAATACTTTTAAAAGTTTTTCTATGTGCATAATTGTTTGTATCAGTTCAGGATTCTTTCTCTCTCTCTCTCTTTACATACCCATCCAGGGCATGCACTCATTGATCCAACATGCTCAGGTGGCTATCCTTGGGCTAATCAGTAGTGGCTCGATGGGGGTGGGGGGCATGTAAGAGCATAACAGCTCCTGTGGGAACCATGTGAACAACTATTGATAAATTGAAAAATTTACTTACTGTAATAGTGACACAATGAGATAGCCTTTTCTCTTCAAGTGAATGCACTATGACTTTTTAGAAGGTTAAGAAGGTTACTTATATCATTTTTACTTTGCTTTTGAATGACCTATGTTGCTTATATTACTACTGCATTATGCGTTTTCTAAGAAACTCGAGGTGGTGTTGATAAGCAGTAATAGTGAAATTAAAGATAGTTGGAGGAAGTCATCAAGAAGACATGACTGCTGGTTGACTCTTGAGCTGGGTCTGGGCAACCCAAGGCTTCTGCCCCCCCCACCCCCCCATCCTTAGAATGTACATCCTGCCCACCCTTGCCATGGTTTTCAAGGGCACAGCCTTGAGAGAGAGCAATGTGTGGTAGAGGCCATCTGGATGGTATATGTGGCTGAACCCAGGGAAGGCCGCTATATAGACGTTTAAGATTCTGGCAGACAGGTGCGAAGATCTACTCATCTTGGGACTGCCCAAGACAAGCCTTGCATGTCAGTTCTTCTTATTAAACCTGCCGCCTGCCTACCTGGAGGGGCCTGCTTCTTTCTTTGGTCTCTCTGGGCTCTCTGTGCACAGGGGCCATTTTCAGATTTCACCTGGGTGATCCTGAGGTTTGTGAACCAACAAAGAGAGAAAAAATGTCTTACAGTTCAGAACGTTAGAGTAGTAGAAGGCTCACATTTTTATGTGCTTTAAGCCCTTTGAGATTAAAAACAACAACAACTCCTAATTAAATATATATGATACATTATAATAACACCTAAGTAATAAATAAAGGAAAACCACCAGCTAGAATTCTTGGATACACTCATTTTATTTAAGTCTTTTCAAATGCCAGACTTAAGTAAGATAAGCCATATTCCCATATATTTCTATCACTTTCCTATTTTTCATTCACTATAGTTATAGGGGCATTTTGAGGCTATATTCTCCTAAATTGTTTTTTTTAAATTATCCCTTGAGTTAGAAGTAACAGAATAAGGAGAAACTTATAGACTCTGATTTTGTGCCTTTCATAGATAGGCACTGAGACAAGAATGATAGTGATGAGAGGAGAGGAGATTGAATACGTTTTTCTCCCTGTTCAGGCTTTACTTCTACCATTCATTCATTTGTTTACTCATCATTTGTGTAACATCTATTATGTTCCAAGGAATGAGGGGAGAACAAAGAAAAGCAATCATTACCCTTGAGGAACTCCCAGTTAGTGTGAAAGAAAGCGATGCAAGCCAGTTATTGCAGTAAGGAGTGACTAATGGGCGGGGGCAGTAATGCACCAGAATTCTAGGGGTTGAGGAGGTGGGTCACGGGGGTATCTTCGGGAAGTATCATTTGAATTTAACATGAAGGGATATTTCCTATCTTATGAAATGAAGAGAAAGTATATTTCAGTTAGGAGGAATGACATGTGCACAGGCATGGACAAGATAAGCTCATTGGGGTAATGTGTGTGGCTTTCTATGGCTAAAACTTTGGCTACCTGTGAGAGGCAGCAGGTAAAACCAGAGAGAAGTGAAACAGGCAGGGACTGTTCCCAGGTGATGGGTGGGAACAGTCTTTCTATCCTTAATTAATCTAGTCTTAATTTTATGAAATCTTTCCCAAAGCAGCTGTCTACCTTGGAAGTCATCAGAAGTCATATTTGGGCAGCTTTGAATTTTCCTGATTGACAATCCGTTCTCCATTTCACTTTGTAAGGTGTAACTTTCATAACTATTTCTTTAAGTTGATCAGCCAAATGCAATCCTTTTCCTTAGTCTTAGCTACCTGTGAGTGCTACTGTGAATTTATAAACCCCTGTTATTTGTGAAATTATCTCTATTGTTACAGTCTGACAAATTACTAACAGATACACAGCACCAAAATGCCAGGCACTTCGGCTCATTTATCTGCTTTCAGTGGCATTTTATTCCTTTCCCCCATGATTGCTGTCATTTCTTTTTTAGCTCTGTGTAAAATCACCGCCTAATTATGCATCATCATTGCAGCTCAGAAC
Organism: Myotis lucifugus; assembly: GCF_000147115.1. NCBI lineage: Eukaryota > Metazoa > Chordata > Mammalia > Chiroptera > Vespertilionidae > Myotis > Myotis lucifugus. The sequence goes on from NW_005871054.1 coordinate 19,905,296, forward strand.
AGTTGAGGATGTCTCACTCCCGAAGTCCCAAAGCAACTCTTTGTTGTCACTTCTCTTGACCTTGCCTTGCCCTCTGGAGGTTGGGCATTTTTGAGTTCCATGATGATGGTGGGAATCTGCTCGGAGAGTGGGGTGTGCTTTGCAAAAGTTCATTGGTCACTTGAAGGAGGAGAGGACTACGGAGCAAAGCAGGAAACCACCTCCCTGTTGTTTCATTGCCAAATTCAGGTGACCCGATTTGTGTTCTCAGTTCTAACCCACCTTTCTAATAAAAAAGGCATTGACTGATGGGAAAGTAGAAGTGAAACCTTGAGTTTTTAACCAAATATGATCATTCGGGTCAAAATGCTTCCTTTCCTGTGAATGAGCATAAATCCTACTTGCCTGTCTCAGAGATGTGTGGGGATAAAAGGTTCTAAATGATGGCTTGGTCCTCGGTCGTTAAAGGGAGAGTGTTTGACACTTCTTACGGAGACTGTTGCCTTTTAAAAATGTATATGTAGTTATGATTGGAATTTGAGTCTTAGAAATTGCTCTATTGCTGCTACCTGGGACATTTGAAGGTGGCGGATTTAGGGAGTCTTGGAGAAAGGTATCGGTTTTGATCCTGTTGAATTCCATTGAGGATGTGGCGTCTGCATTGACTGGGGCATGAGAGCGAGCCACTCTCCTGTGGTCCCCAGTATGTTTCAGGGGCTCCATGGCCTCTTTTTAAAATTTCTCATCTATTTTATTTTGATGCCTCTATAAAAATACCAGTGAATTTCAATAGGCTCATTTATAATTATAATCTCATCTGGGATCATCACCTGTTCCCATTTATCAGCATTGCCGAAGAAAAGTGGTATATTTTTATTTTTATTTAATGAAGAACCAGCTGCTTTAACAGATGTTTCATAAATTTAGAAGATGCCTTGCCCTCCTTCATCAGTTTAAGAACAACTAAATGTTCTTTTACTGCAATAATAAATATATCATAGAAAATTTATATTATACAGGTACATATATATCCCTGATGATGTGAGTATAAATTGATACACTCTCATTCAAGGCAGTATATTTTAAATTTTACAATGTAACTACTTTTTGACTCAATGAATCTATTACTAGTAATTCATTCTAGAGACATGCTTATACATATAAGAAAAGACATATGAATAAAGATGGAAATAGAAACGTTCTTAAACTACAGGTAACACAAGTATCTACCGCTAGGAATCTGCTAAAAAGTAGTTAATACCTTCTTTTAAAAGACTATTTTGAAACTCATTTTACATTTTTTTGCAGTCTTGCCCTTTCATTATTAGTTTTGTGGGTTAAATTTGACAACAAACAATGACTTCTTCTATTTGTTAATTCACTCTCCCCTTTCCAAACAGAATACCTTTCTACTCTATTCTTAACATGAATTCATATATTCATTTAACAAACATTGTATCGAGTCATTGATACACTGTGGCAGGCAATGACTGAGGTGTTTGCAGACAAAATCCCTTCTCTCATGGAACTTACATTATAGAGAAGGGAGTTGAAAATTTACAAGACATGTAATAAACAAGTAAATTGTATGGAAAACAATAAGTGGTTTGAAAACAATGAACAAGGCCAAGGGTGTTTAGAACACTGGAGATGAGGGTCATGCTACAGTTTGAAATAGGACCATTTCGATTGATTTCATTGAGAAGGTGACATCTGGGCAAAGATTTAAAGGAGAAGAGGGAATTAGCCAAGCAGATATCTGGATTGTGTAAGGTCAGTGTATTTGGACTGAGGACAAGAGAAGAGTGATAGGAGATGAATAATGGAAAACCACATCACATGGGCCTTGCAGAACATTTGGACTTTTCCTTCTGGACGAGATGGGGATCCACTGGAAACTCTGAGCAGAGGAATGACACAATTTGATTTATGTGTCACACGGAGCTCTGTTGGAAAGACTGTAGGAGGAAATCCTGTTAGGAGCCAACTGCAGTCATCCAGGCCAGAGGTGCTGGTTGCTTGAAGGAGTGTCCTAGTAAAGGTGGTGACAAGAAAATTAGGTTGAGAGTGAAGCTGCCCGAATTTCCTAACAGTAGATGTGGGATTTACATAATTCCCCATCAATTAAAATAAGGAAGGCTGTGGGTGGGTTGGAAGGAAGATGTCTTAAATTTGAGATGTCAGGTGTCCAAATGGAGACTTCAGCTAGGCAGATGGGAACAGAAATCTGGAGTCCAGAAGAGGTGTAGGCTGCAGGTTTGCATCTGGGAGTCACTGGCGTAGGGTGGGTGTCCGGAGCCATGACACCGATGAGATCTCCAAAGGAGTGAGTATAGCTGTCCCAACATTGTGCGCTGGGCAGGAGAGGTGCAGCCCGCAGAGAGCATGAGGACCGACTTGTGAGTAAGAAGAAAACAAAGGGAGTGTATCGGAAACCTAGTGAAGTGCTTCAAGGAGGAGGGTGGGAGAGATCCACTCTGTCAAATGGCCAACTAAGTCAAGCAAGTAAGGACTAAATAATTCATAACGTTTAGAAGAGTAAACACTATAATCTTAATAATGATTATGAAAGGATTTTTGCTTAAAAGTTGACAAAAACATGAATTAAGACAAATATTAAAGAGAGTGTATAAGCAAGATAATTTTAAGAAAAGACATTACAGCCATTTTGATCCAAAAGATGTTTAGAAACTTTTAAATAATAATACCAAACAAAAAATATAGATTAGATCGTTTCTCAATTCCTTTTCATTGTTTGCAGTTCTTCACATAAAGAGAATAAGTCCATGATTCAAATTAAAATCTATATTTTGAGGTATAATTTGTGAAGTTACTCTACTCCTGTCCCTGTTTAGCCCATTCCCCTACCTACCCCTGTATCTTTTTGCACATACTTTCAGTATTTCTTATTGTAGACATTAGCAAATATGAACACATACTAATCTTCCCTAATTGTTTACTCAAAGGAAAGCATATGGTAAACACTTTTTCATTCTTTCTTTACTAAACAATTTAACTTAGAAGTTTTTCTACATCAATATAAAGAGAGCTTCCTCATTCTTTATTTATGGTTGGATAATGTTTCATTGTAGATTATTTAAACAATATTTTTCTTAATGGAACCTTAATTTTTTTTCTAACTTTCAAAATTACACAATACTATATGACCTTTATACATCTCATGAGTTCAAGTATATCTATAGGATAAATTCCCAGAAGTGAGATTGCCTGCTCATTTTTTTTTTTTGGTATAAAGTTTATATGCATTGTCAAATTTTCTTCCCTAGGGATTGTATTATTTTGCACTCTTCCTGGCCAAGATATGTGAGTGCCTGTTACCCTAAAGCCTTATCAATGCAATGTGCTGTTAAATTTTTGCTGATGTGTACATAAAAATGGCATCTTTTATGGTTGAGGATGAGCACATTTGTATATGTTTAAGGACTATTTGTATTTTTTTCCCCTTCTGATTATATCCTTTACCCATTTTTCTATTTTTTATGCCTTTCTTCTAGTTTTTAGGAGCTTTTTATATATTAGGGAGATGAACTCTTACCTGTGATATGAGTTGTAAATACATATTTTTTGTGATTTATCTTCTAGCTTGGATTATTTTTGCCATGTGGAAGTTTTCTTTTTTAAGGAAATGCAACTTTGCATTTAAATTTATATTATATTTTAGAGCTTGTAGATTTTAAGTCAGTTACAAATGTCTTCCCCATTCCAAGATCCTAAAGGGATTTGATATGTTTTCTTCTAGTACATATTTGATCTATTGGAGTTGGGCCTGGTATGTGATATGGACAAAATTTGATATTTTTCTAGATGGCTACCCCAAAGTCCCAACTCTGTGTATTAAAAGGTCCATCTTGTCTAGCTGGCATGGCTCAGTGGTTGAGCATCCACCTATGAACCAGGAGGTCATGGTTTGATTCCAGGTCAGGGCACATAGCTGGGTTGCAGGCTCAATCCCCAGTGGGTGGGCGTGCCTGCAATCAATGATTTTCTCTCATCATTGATGTTTCTATCTCTCTCTTCCTCACCCTCTCCCTTCTTCTCTGAAATTAAAAAAAAGGTCCATCTTTATTTCCACTGTTCTGAGATTCTACCTTTATCATACATCAAATTCCCAGATGTATCTGGGTCTATACTTAGACTTTCAATTCTGTTTTATAGGTCTGTCCACAATATCTTCTATCCCACTGCTTTAATTATTATGGGTCTAAAGCACATTTAATTTAGTGATATCCCTCTTCATTCTCTTTTTTTGGAGTTTTCATGGCAATATACTTAATATTTGTGGAATAATTTGGCATACTTGTATTTATGACATTAAATAAAATAAGCTTTAGAAATTGTTTATAGTTTATAGTTATTTAACCCACTTAAATTTACATCCATTTAATCATCTATTTATTTCATCAATATTCTTTAAGCACCTACTATATACTTAGCACTTTTTACATAATTGGAACATCAGTAAACAAAACAAAGTCAAAGCTTTGTAGCCACAGAATTATTCCCGAGTCTTTCAAGAAAAAGTTCTTTTTGAATTTTCTCCACATCATCTGAGGTCGAATTCAAGCAGACTGTCAACTTTGCCATCTCAATATTTTATTAAGAAAAAAACCTTCAGAATCGTGTGCAACAACATCTATAATAAATCTCCTTTGATCTAGAATAGTAAAAAATATAAAGAGTATTAAAGAAAATAAAGTGCTAGAGAAAAACGAGATACCCCAGAGATATCTTACTCCTCCACTTACCTCAGTTGCGATTGTCTATTTGGTATCATAAATTTACAGGAGTCACCGTTGGAGCATGTTAGCAGCTGACAAGGCTCAGAAAAGATCATTTATGCACTATATCAAGTTTTTAAAATGTGTCTCCTAAACTTAATAATAAAATTGTAATAATGTTTTTTGTTGTTAAAATTCAAGATTCATTCTTGAATTCAAGGAGCTTGATGGGATATTTGGCAACACACAACCTTGGCTTTGACTGAATAGTGCTTTCAGCACTTGACCACTTTGTTGACATAAAAATATACATTCTAAGGTTCTTTGTCATCAGTTGTTTTTCTAAAGAAAGAAGCACAAGATGGGAACACTCAGATATAATGCCTGCATGTCAGTGGCATGTCAGGCTCATGCCAATCTTTTGATCAGTTAGAAGTGTTCCCAGCTCCAGATAAACTGTCCAATGAGCAAAACTTACATGGAGTCAACTTACCTGGACTACGGCCTTCTGCCATATGGGGTCATCCCTTAGTCCTTTAGCAACCACCACACACCTAGGACAAATTGTTTTGGGGCGTGGAGTTACAAAACCAAATTGTTCAAGGATATCATTTTAAAAAAACCTCATTGAAATCGTATGCAACAAACATTTAAAACTGCTATGCGAGATCATTTTCTATAGGTCTTTATGCCAGTGCTTGTGCCTGGCCCTCCTCCCCACCTCACCTGCCTTATTTTTCAAATCTCAATAATTTTGCTTTTATAAGTGGATTCTTTCTAAACTAGTTCCCAGGAAGTTTAGGTCATATCAGGATTTATATTATTATCAGTGGGAGATTGCCTCATAGCCCTTGGATAATTACAGTGATGTGCAAATCTGGCATACAGTGAAATTATCTGGAGGGATTGTTAAACCACAGATTAGTGGGTTCTACCATCTGGCTGAGTGGGTCTGGGGTGAGGTCTAAGAATTTATATTTGTGACAAATTCCCATATGATGCTAATGCTACTGATTTGGAACCACACTTTGAGGACCATGGATACATTATATTTGTGTTTGTTTCTCTACTTGTCAATGAGTTTATTAAAAGCAGATTAAATTTTATTTGATATCAATTTATAGAATCTAAAAAATATGTGATATAATAGATGCTTTATAAATATCTGTTGATTAAATGTACAGGGAGCATTATTCAATAGCACTATTTTGAGTGTATATACTTTCACAGTTTTTGTGCTTGTGAGCTACTTACCACTGGAAGCCACTAAATATTTTCTGGGAAACTGAAATTTCAAAGGCTATTGATAAGTTTAGTGTGAAGTCTGAAACACTTATGGAGGAAATTTTGAATTATTTACTTTATTAACCACTAGCTAATATCTTTTAAATGAAAACCAAAAACAAACACCCCCCCCCACACACACACACACAAAACACACAGGCCTCAAATGGTGTCGCTCATGCTGAAAGCCCATGATACCAAATCTAGATTAAATATCTAACCTGATTACGATTTCAACCTCTCCCAGAAACATAAATGATAGATCCTCCCTTCCCCCAACTGGTGGGCGGAGTATGAGGTAACCTGCAGCCCGGAAATACCTGAGTGACTAACCATGTACCTTATATGGACTATACATTGGACCACCAATCCACACCTGCCAAATACCCTAAGCCTTTGTCCTATATGGACAATACAGTAAGCCACCAATCAGTGTGCACCGAGTACACTAAGGCCCCACCCCTTTCCATTCCACCCCTCAAAAGGCGTGCCCACCCCTGCACGTGCTGCTGTCCTCCCCTTGTGAGACAGCCCAGCAGGTCCTTCTCCTCTAATAAAGCCTGTAGTCCTGGTTTTCGGCCTCTGTCTGATTTTTCATTTTTGGTGCCGAAACCCGGGATCTTTCAATAATCTTACCCAGTGTGGAATTCTGGTCAAACACTAGTTAGGTAATCTGTCACATGGGCCCTTTGTATACCGCATAAAAAGAAGAGTCAGTCTGCATGATGAAAACCCGTCCCCTTTTCTTCTTTGTCCTGACCCAAGGACATGATAAATATGTAGATAATTCAAGTAGACACATAACACTAGTTTTCTAAATTGCCACTAACAACCACACCCTCCAAAAGGAAAATCAAATCAATTAAGACAGAAATGCCTAGGACATTTTCTACAAAACAGGATGGAGAGGGGCGAAGAGGAAGAGGAATAGCCAACAGAGCAGTGGAATGAGCCTTCGCCACAGTACACAATTTATGTCATCTAAAGCAGAACTCTACTTTGGTATTGGTTTGCAGAATAATAACATCCCTACTGAAGTCTCTTTTCTCTTTTCATCAACCTCTCCTGGACCACTCCCCACCCAAAGGCAACCTGCAAAGCAACAGCAAGCTTTACTGAGTTGGACCTTCCTTCACATGTTACCCCAAATGTTCCCCTTGCCATGTGGAACTGAAGAAACTGAAGGTAAGAATAGGCAAAAAATGGGCTCATTGAGGACTGGGTCAAAATACAGCGTGGGGTACAAGATACCAAAGCCAAATATTTTAAAATAAATCTGAAAGTGAAGGTTAAAAATGTTTAAAAAAATGTTGACAACAACATATGTACTTTGAGTTCTCACCACTCCGATTTCTTGCTTTAAAGATGTTCTTGTTCTCTGCCCAAATAGTGTTAACTTGAGAAGTGATGAAAAGGCAACCGACATTTTGTCTGTGGCCTTACTCTTTGGCTTATGTTCCTTAAGATGATAAAACTGAATGAGGTAATTTTTATTCTGCTCTCTACCCCCCACCCCTTCATTTAATTTTCAGATTGCTCTTTTTCTTAACTTTCATTCCCTGGAAGCATCTTCCATTGTTAGCACTACTTGTAGTTCAAAAGTCTTTTCAGATGTAAAATCCTTTTCTGCAATTGTCTGGCTTTTAATTTTTCATGTCTTTCTTTTCCCTTCCTCCACGCCTACCACTTTGGTTTTTCTTTTCCATGGATTTGATTTCATTGGCAGCTGGCATTATTTCCATTATTTCATCCTGCTCACAAAAATATTGTCAAAGCACTCACCTCTGTTTTACCCCAGGGGAGAAATTAATGGATAAAGAATATGCTACACCTTTTCTTTCTTTCAAAGAACAAATATCTATTTGGTGTAAAATGTCTCCTTTGTAAAATTTCTTTATATTTCCCTTCAATAATTAATCTTTGTTATTTAAAAAAGCGGCATCCTCTTCTAAAGATTGTTCTATGTTGAAATTTTTTGAATTCTTACCACCCATAGAAAAGCAAAAATATTTAAGGGTTGGAGAAAGACCAAAAGCAAGGTAGAGAGCACCCTTTCACCTATTGTATTTCTTGTCATTCCTTTAGAACAATTTTGTAAGACTTCAGATTTTATACAAAGCCTGATTTTCATATTAACATGACTCCTAGCCTTCATGAAATCCAACATGTCCTTTTTTGGATATATTTCTTGGAGTCCTGAAAGATGACTTGAACCCTGGCCCCACAATGGTTAAGTTTGCCTCTGTCTTTCCTTTTGCACAGCTATTACTTGCTACTCCTATGGCAGTAAATGTAAATGTCCAAAGTATTGGTGAACGTCAAGGTGGTGGGGATTAAAGACAAGCAGAGAGCATCCTTTGCGACATATTGTTCCAATGAAAGTGAGTGCACGTGCTTTTGTTTCTGAATCTGTCAGAGTGTGCCGCTGATCTAGTTCTATCCATCATGTCAACCTCCCCCACAAACTTATTGTTGTCTGTCTCTATAGATGTGACATTAAGTAGCCCATATCCTGTGTTATTTATTTGTTTATAGGTTAATTGCACAAAATATTGATCTCCTGGGCTCATTTTTCCATTCTTTCTCAAATACCCTTTCAAACCAGCAAACATAAACTAGGACAGATTTGCTACACAGGGGACTCTTAAATGATGCAGATTCTTTCTCCTTGGGGCCTTTAAAAAAATCACTCTTGCAAAAAATCATAGTCCAGTGTAAATATTGCTGCCACTCCAAAAGTTGCTGCAATGTTTTCGGTCCTCGCTTTTGGAGGGATGGAAGAAACTAATTGGGAGACACCAAATTTTTGACCACTTGTGCGCGCCCCCTCCCCCACTTTTTGTTCTGGAAATAAAAGACTCAAATATTTTATTACTAAAAGAAGACTTAACTCCTGGTAATCTCTGATTCTATCAATTGTACTACCAAAAAGAAGCAACCACTTACACCCCTTTTAAAAAATATATTTTTGCCGAAACCGGTTTGGCTCAGTGGATAGAGCGTTGGCCTGCAGATTGAAAGGTCCCAGGTTCGATTCCGGTCAAGGGCATGTACCTGGGTTGCGGGCACATCCCCAGTAGGAGATGTGCAGGAGGCAGCTGATCGATGTTTCTCTCTCATCGATGTTTCTAACTCTCTATCTCTCTCCCTTCCTCTCTGCAAAAAATCAATAAAATATATTTAAAAATATATATATATTTTTTTATTGATTTCAGGGAGGAAGGAAGTGGGAGAGAGAGAAACATCAATGATGAGAGAGCATCATTGATTGGTTGCCTCCTGCACACCCCATACTGGGGATGGAGCCCACAACCTGAGCATGTGCCCTGACTGGGGAATTGAACTGTGACCTCCTAGTTCATAGGTCAGTGCTCAACCACTGAGCCACGCTGGTCAGGCTCACTTGCCCTTTTGATTAATTTACAGAGGCAGGCCTCTAAGTTGCCATAAAATTCTATAAAATTTCCAAAGAAATTACTTGGAGATGGAACACTCAGCTGTGTGCAAGCTTCTGTGGGACTCAAAATCTGCTTTTAAAATACAATAAGAAATAGAAGCTTAATTCTGAGCAGTGGATGTCACCTGCCCCCACTTCCTATTTCCCATAGTTGCAATTACACAGTAACTTCTGCCTTATTTGTATAATCCATTTGTTTTTAATTAGCAAAGAGTATATTCAAAGCTTGCTGTTTGAGCAGTGTGGCGGCATATGATGATAAACTGGATTAGGGCCTGTAAGGGGATCTTAACTCCCTTGATGGGATATGTGTCCACAGAATCAGGAGAGTCAGGGACTGATGAGCCTCTGTGGGGAGGCAGCAGCTGAAACAGAACCCTGGGGTAAGACCAAAATCTAGAAGCCCAAGAAATCAATGCAGAATCTGAGGTGACCTCTGAGTATGAGGGCAGAGGAACTGTTATGAGCTAAGAATCAGAAAACTGAATATGAAGAGAAAGAAGATTCCAAGGTTGAGACCTCAGTAAGTAAAGCAGGGTCAAGAGCAGGAGATAGAGCCCAATAGGTGTGGTTCAGTGGTTGAATGTTGACCTATGAACCAGGTGGTCCCAGTTCAATTCCATGCCTGGGTTGCAGGCTCAATCCCCAGGGTGGGGTGTGCAGAAGGTAGTCAATCGATGATTTCTCTCTCATCATTGATGTTTCTATCTCGATCTCCTTCTCTCTTCCTCTCTGAAATCAATAAAAAAATATATTTTTTAAAAAGAGCAGGAGATAGAAATAGAGATCCTGAAAGGAATTCTAGGAGCAAAGATAACTAAAATCAGAATGAGACTTTGGACAGAGACATGGGAAGTGAAATGCGATGAGGGGAGGTGGGCCGGAGTCCTGGATGTATTTAGCCAGGCAAGAACAGTTGCTGTAGTTGTCTGAATTCTGCTCTTGATTTTGCAGTTATTTAGATATACTCTCTTTTTCTTTGGTATTATGAATAAGAAGCATATTTTATTCTTGCAGGAGGTAATGACACTTGGTATTGGACAAAGAAAATTCCACAAGTGGACAAGTAGATAATCTGTTTTTTTTGTTTTTGTTTTTACGATTTTTAAAGATTGATTTTTAGAGAGAGAAGAAGGGGGGGGAGAGAGAGAGAGAGAGAGAGAGAGAGAGAGAGAGAGAGAGAGAAAAGGAAAAATCTATGTGAGAGTGTCTGTGCCCCCTACTGCCTCACCAATAAAGTGTTTGTTGTACTTTAAAATTTTTGCCAGTCTGACAGGTAAGAAATGGTGCATCCGTGTGGTTTTCATAGGTGTTTCTCTTATTATGAGTGATGAGAAACACCTTTTCATATGTTAAACAGCCATTTGTACATGTGTCTGTGAATTGTCTGTTCGTGTCTGTTGCCATTTTTTCCCATTGTGTTTCCAAAACCCTGCTCTTTTTATTATTCTACTGCAAATAGCTACTTTAAAATTCTTGCCAGTCTGACAGGTAAGGGAACTGAAGTATTATGTGCAAGCAGTAGCTCTCGAAAGCTTGTCTTGGGTTTGGTACCAGGCTAGTTGCTAAAGAATGAACTAGGTAATACAGATGAACTCTACCTTTAGTTTTATAGTTCAATAGGACTGGGTGGTCCCAGGATTCTACAGTTTTAACAAATGCTCCTGGTGCTCTTGGTGCCCAGCCACAGGTGAGAACTACTGACAAGACTGCTCTTCCTGGAACAAGACCAGCCCCGGGATCTTTACTGGGAAGAGAATAGGCTAGAGAGGTGGCTGAAGAAGGCTGCCTCGGACCTCAGGAACTTACCAGAACATTCTAGTACCTACACATTTTACCAGGCCAGCTTTGTCCTCCCTGAGGAGAACGGGGGTGATGTTCCATCCATTTCTGGTCCTTCAAATGTAGTTGGATCACCTGGGCATCTTGCCCTGGAGGGCAGGTAAAAACTCAGTATTGGATAACATCCCTGGTGCCTTTCAGTCCTCCAGGCTGGCTTCGGACTGCTCACCTGACTGGCTGTTTTCATTTTCCTGGCTGTCTCGTGTCTTGGATTTATACTATCATTTCTCAGGAATCCCTCAGACTCTGCTTCTTACTGACCGTGGTTCACCCCATTCCTTTTGTTTGATTATGGTGTCTCTCAGTTTCTATCCCTCCGTTAGCTCTGGGGAAAGAATTCTCACCCCTTTGGGACAGAGGACACAAGTGCTCCATTATTTCTATGAGGTGGAACTTCGGGGCAGCAGCAATCTGGTTTGAATGTGGGCCTGAGACAGCTCCTCTGAGGATGTGTTTGCTTCCATGCTCTGTTCATTCATATGGAGGTCACGGGATTGATAAGTCAGGTGCTTCCAACTGGCTTCCTGGGCCTCATACATGAACACACTTTATCCCTAGATAACAACACAATATTTGACAACCTGGAATAGTCCAAGTTCCTGGTCCCCATATTTCCCTAGCTGCATTTCTTTCTAAATGAAAAGTAGGCAGATCTAGATCATATAGAGCTATATTTTCACTTTTTTTGAAATGGGGCAAGCTATCTATAATATCTTTGTCTTTATTCAGAAAAGAGATCACATTCTTATTTTTATAAGTGACAATTTAGGCAGATTGAAAGGGTGTACTCATCAAAAGAGGGGATGTGAGAGGGAATTAGCAGGAGAGCAGAGCTGGTTGATCCAGGACAGAATGTTTCCATATTGGGCCCATCTGGGTTTTCTTATCTTTGACTTTCTGAAACTCTGGCCTAATTCTCATATATATGGAACTTTATCTTTAACTTCAGAATTACTGAATACTGAGTGATCTATACTAATAAAAGGGTAATATGCTATTTAGACCAGATGTCTTCCGGACATCCTTCTGGACAAAGCCATGGTGGTGGGGGGCCGAGGTTAGGGGGAATTAGGCTGGCAGGGGAGGGCAGTTAGGGGCGGTCAGGCCAGCAGGGGAGCAGTTAGGGGGTGATCAGGCCAGCAGGCAGAGGTGGTTAGGGGCGATCAGGCAGGCAGGCAGGCAGGCGAGCGGTTAGGAGCCAGCTGGATGTCCGACTGCCGGTTTAGGTCCAATCCCTACCAGCAGTCGGACATCCTCTGAGGGGTCCCAGATTGGAGAGGGTGCAGGCCGGACTGAGGGACGTTTCCCCACCACTCCCCTTGCATGAATTTCATGCACTGGGCTTCTAGTATTAATATAAGACCAGAAATCACTTAGAAGGAGGAGATAAAGCTCAGGTGTGCCTTAAATCTGAGATATGGCCAAGTGTCACAGAAAGTAGAAAAACTGAAGCAACTATAGTACTATTTCTCCAGGTGAAAAGGCCACAAAAGTCACAGATGTTTAAGCTTGGAAGGAAACTTCTTAGAAGCACTTTCTTGTGGACAGCCTGAATGTTTTTGGAATTATATAATATCCCCAGGGATAACAAGGATCTCAGATAATTTTCTTTACAAACATTTATTTCAGTCATTAAAATAATGTATTTCTCTTGTAAATGTAAAGAAAACAGGACTTTTTAAAAATACTGTTTTTAAATAAAAAAAATCCAACTTCTTCCTGGGTTGGTCTGTCCTCTGGGTATATTTCATGTACAATTGATCAAAACTGAGTGAGTGTCTTCCACTTCAGTTATTGGTTTCCAGTCCTGCTCAAGAACTTCACTCTTAGCTCTTTGATGTGTCCTTCTCCCATCCAACTCCTTTTCCCTTGGAGAACATACTTATTGCAGAGGAGCTCTAGGATATGTGTTATTATTGTTCATTCCCATCGTCTTTGACTATGGAGTCTCAGTATTGCAAACAGATTGCAAGTAGATTGTCATTAATATTCTCCTCAAGCATATTCATTTCATGTCAGCTGGTAAATACCATTGTACAATAAACATGGCATTGTTAATTAAATCTAATTGGTAGTTTGGTCATTTCCCCCTCAAAAGTGGGCAGAAATAAAATGATATATTTTGGTTGGTCTGTTACAATTAGGCTGATCACATGGAAACAAAGTACTTACATTTAATTTGTAGAAGCCACTAATTCTTGCCTTCCTATTATTCAGTTTGTTCCTGAGGTTAAGTCAATGATGTCGTATGAAACAAAGGTATTTTACCCAAAAGGCAAAGCTCATTGGAATCTGTCTCATTCTTGAGCGCCTTTAAAGATAGGGGAGAATTGAGCTCCAAATTTTGAGCCAAATTCAGCAATATTTAACAAAAGAAGTTTTAATTCAGTATGTACTCAGTAAGTGATAGCTATGTAAAAAGGGGGATGTTGCTTTTGCTTTTTTATTCAAGAGAGGTTATTTTTCATTTCCACTGAGTAAAGAATGAGGGGATGTGGTTAGGTTAGATGGTAGAAAGAGTTTCCTTCTGGCTAGGATTATTGTTGTGTGGTTATACTAAGCTCTCTTTCTCAGGAGGGAAGTGGTTTTCAGAGTATAGAGGCGACAGCAGCGTTTCTTCAGGTGACCTAAATGCTGTTTTATCTATAATATGAAAATGTCTGTATTTTTGATTTTACTGTATAAATAACTTATTGCAATTTAACGATTTTAAAGCCCTGGTAAAATCTGAGGGGATAGCATGTGGGAATAGATGGGATAGGTGACCTGCAGGGTCTTTGAGATCTTTGATGGGAATGAGGCCATGGGATTAGGGTTTTCTCCTGAAATGCATCTTGCTGGCTAGGGCACTGCTAACTTCCCAGAACTTGCCAGTTCCCTAGCCAGCATGGATCCCTACCACTAGTCCTCAACTGCAGACCTATTTCAAACTGCGCATACCTGCCGGGAGCCATTGCAAAACCTTCTGTGTGACCATGACTGTTGTCTGAGGGAGGCGCCTGCTTCCATACTTGTGACTGGTGTCTTGACCAGCTCAGAATCTTTGAATGTGGATATCACTCAAAGATGAGTTCCGTCTTTCCTGCTGCTTTTAGATACTGGAGTTTATACTGGTGGGATCAATTTCAACTCGAACAAGGCTAGTTCTTATTTTGAGTTAGTCCTGTGGCTCCAGAATAATTTGTCTCTATTTCCTCCCTTGGCCCACAAGCAGACAGGCAGATGAGATGGCATTCAAGCTGCCCCAAGCTAAATCATCCTGGGACTAGATAGCCTTTCGTACCCCCTCTGTTCTCCTTTCAGCCACCACTTCTGTCCCCCAAGAACTTGCCACCCCCCTGCTCTCAGGAGGCTCAGAGGCTTCCAGTGGACACCAATGTTAGTGCCCTACTGCTCCAGGTTCCCCTTGGACCAGTTAGCTACTTGTCGGTTTCACCCCCTCAGTCTTTACTACTTGGATTGATTGGAGAAATTGGACAGTAAATGTTTAATACAAACTGCAAATTCTGTAGGTCTCATGTATTGTATTGAAACAATACTAGAATCAATAAATGCACTCCCTGAAAGGATTGAACTGTGTGGGATTCAATACACCGAAACAAGAACAAATGAAAGAAAAAGTGGGGACTGTTATTAAATCTATTGACTCGTCTGAGTAACCTGGTTGATGACTTGTGATGAAATGCAAACACCTATTATGGGAAATATTTCAAAGAATGAAAACAACCTTTTTTATTTGAAAAGGAAATGTTAATATTTGAGGGCTTTGTGTAACTTTTAAAAAGATGTATAAATCTCTCATTGAGGAGTTTCTGGCCATCTCTCAGTAATTTCAGCTTTTTAAAGGCAAAAAGGCAATACAGGCTTGGTAAAATTAACATTTATTGCATGCAAATTCTCTTATCCCTATCTATTCATTAATGTCATACTCAGAGATTTGGTGGCTACAAAAACAAACAAAAAACCATAGAAAACAAAAACCCCCACCATAAACAAAAACATAAAAAGAACCAACCCCAGATAATTTATTTATTTTTTTGATTGTGTTTCTGGTTACAGTTATCCAAAACTTGCCCCATTTCTCTCACTATCTCGAACACATTTTACTTCCCCCTTCCCTTAACAGGTACCATTAAATGTTATATTACTCAATGATTACAACCATCTGATACACTATCTCTATTCAGTATTTCTTCACATTTTTACCAAGTGTTTCTATTTCCCTAAGATTCTGGAGGAAGAAATATCTCTTCTTGGCAAGACTAATCCTCCACATTTCTTCCCCCAGCCTCCAATAAGACACTGCTACAGAGTTTGCCATATCATTGCACCTATCAGTAAGTCTCTCATAAAAATAATCCTCCATTCTCCCCCTTTATAACTTCTATGATTTTCCTTTATTGTTTTTACCTTTGATGTCATTTGGTGTCTTCTATCTCTTCCCTTTCACTGAAAAACACAGTAGATAGCTTTTGAGCACAACTTTAACCTAGTCCTTCCTTATGAATTTCCATTAGCCTTGGGTGCTCATTATTCTACTCAAAATGTTCTTATTTAAGAATTAACAGATATCTTCTTCATTAGACCTACATATTCTTCTTAGGCTTCCTCTTCTTCAACCTCCTTGCAATATATGGTAGTTAATCTCTTCTCTCTTCTTCGGTAGCTCTCTCTGTTTTCATAACACCACACTCTCTAAATTCTCTTGCTACATTTTTTTCTAAAGTAACAGCTTTATTGAGATATAATTCACATACCATATGAGTGACTTTTAGCCAACGGAATGTGAATGAAAGTTATGCATGCCATTCCAAAACTCCTTTGTAGACACTTGCAATGCAGTTTTCCATGCTATGTCCATTTTTGGCTTGATAGTGAACCCACGAGCCACCATGTTGAGGATGGTAGAGGCACTGGATAGAAAAAGAAGGAGCCTGAGTCTCCGAATCATGGCTTGGAGAGGAGCCCACTGCCACCCAGGAGCACTTCCTTGGGCTTGATGTGGGCAAAAAGTACATGCATTTCTGTGTAAGCCATTGTTCACTTTCAGGTTTGTTGTAATAGGAGATAGTGTTACCTAAACTAACATAATGACTACAGCAATTATGAGCGCTCCATCGGCACATGAAAGTCAGCTGTGCCAACATTTAATATTTTTGCCAAATTCATTATTGAAAAACAACATTTGTTTAATTTTCTTTATTATTGTAATTAAATATTTTTATATATTAATTTGCCACTTGTATTAATTTTTTGCTGAACTGCCCAATTATTTCATTGCTAATTCTTCTCTGAAAGGGATTTCCTTATGGATTTTTTTGCATTTAAGGACATAGCATTTTATCTGTAATATAGGTTGCCAATACTTCCCCACAATTTTTTACTTTGCCATACTTTTTATTTTTTCGCCACTTAGACATTTAATAATTTTATATAGAAAATTTCTTTCTGGTTTTCTTTTATGGTTTTCCTTTATTGTTTCTACGTTGGATGTCATTTTCAAAAAGTTTCCCCCCACTCTGGAATTATATTCTAGTAGTTTCATAACATTTTAAAAAATCAATCAAAAATTTGATTTAGTATAAAATTCTTTTTTCCCCTTTAATATTTGGCCCAAATCTTGCTCAGAGTAGGTACTTAATAAATACTTGTTAAATGTGATCGTCTCCTTTTAAGAGTTTAGGGTTGGATTAGATCAGTGGTTCTTACCGGGTAATCCTTAGATTAGCATCATCAGCATTACTGGGGAATTGTTAGAAATGCAAATAGGTGTGAGCTCCACTCCAGCCCTGTGAGTTTTAACAAGCTGTCCCGGTGATTCTAATGCAGGTTAAAGCTGAGAGGCCCTGGAATAGAAAATATGGAAGGCCACCGCCAACAAAAATACCTGAGAAATACTTGTGTGTTTTTTCTCCTCATGTTAACAAAACCCACGACTGTGAAAACGTGATCCTTTCCTTATTTTTAGCAGAGTAGGAAATAGAAAAGAATATGTGCAAGGCTACCCCTCCTGGGGCAAAATCACGATTGTGTGAGAGTCACATCGCTTGGGCCTCAGCCTCCACTCTGTGCCCATCCACACAGGATGCTTCCGTTAGCCTTGGATGCCCTGATTTCTCAGGAAGCTTTCTCTAGAACACCCCAGGAAATCTTTTCTTCCCATGCAGCATATTGCTATGAATGTTCTCCAGCCCGCCTTCCTCCTCTGTCTAAACTCCCTGCCTCCAGTGCCTGCTCCAATCTGCAGTCAGGGAGCAGAGTTGCAAGCTCCCAGGGCTCTGGGTACTGATGTGCCAAGTGCTCACTCGCAGTAAGACTTACAACCTTGAATGGCTCACCAGACCCTGTCTGTCCCTGGCCAATCACATGGTGTCCCTTGCAGCAGAACCCTCTCCGTTCTCTTGTCCTGCCACTGGTATCCCTGGACCTGGAGCTGCAAGTATCTGGGCTCCTGAAGAAACCTTCTGATCACGTCCCAGTGATATTGAAGAGCTTAGGAGCTAAGCAAGTATCCTTCCTTTATTATTTTCCATTGCTGTCTATGCTTAGACGCCAGGTTGAAAATATCATTCTTCCCTTTTGCCCATTGTAGCCCTGGAAGACCCGCCAGGAAGAGCTTACTAGACAGTCACTGGGGTTCACCTCTTAACAGCAGAATATTTATTTCTCTCCACCTGAAGTCTGAGATGGATCAATCTTTAGGAAGAATTCTTAGTCTCTATTGCCCGCAGAAGTCAAGGAGATGTTTCCATTCTAAGCTGGTCATATTCCTTCAGGGATGGGCTCACGGATTTCTTATTATGTAGCACAAAAAAAAAAATCTTAAAAATAGGTTGAGAGTTCAAGCCCTTTCAACACATGCCACGCTGATCCTGGACACATATTTCCCTGATATCAAAATTTAACATGATATCACCCCTTAATAATGTCAAGGACATTAAGTGTGTTTGCTTGGAGGAGCATGGCGAGTGAGGTTTAAATACTAGTTGTAGGGATTTAAGAGGAATAAGAATGCCACTTAATTCATAGACCAGTCCCCCTTATCTTTTTTGAGTGTGTGTGTGTGTGTAGCCATACTTTGAAAAGTTCCAGGATGTACTACTGGGAATTAGGAATGCCAATCCCATTTCTTAAGGATAAGGTACTGGTGCAAGGTTGCTGGCCTCCGAGAATATTCTGGCCTGGGAGACAGTGAGGGGAGTGCCTGGGGGTCTGCTTTTGTATCCCAGCTCACACTTGGAGACTTACGTTAGACCTGACAATACGCTCAACACGCTCACTGCTGCAATTTCCTTCACTGTCAATACTAAGGAGCTTGTGTTGGGGCTGGGGGCGGCCGGGGAGGGAGCTAATTGGCAGGCTGCATATGCTGATCTGTGCACACGCTCCTCTTTTTGCTTGTCTCTGTGGCTACAGTTTAGTTTGCTTGTCTCCCGACCAGGCGAGCTGATGGGCTCTGTCTGCATCGCGTGTCAAAGCCACCTGGCACAGGCAGCCCCGTTCCCTGACTTGACATCTCATCCCTCATCCTTCCTCAGATCGCGTCAACCTACACGGCCTGCCCCTCCGACAGCCATTAGTGGGACGACTTCGGGGAAGGCAATGACAGCAGTGGCTGTTCGGCATTTATTTTCCCTTTGGTTTTTGCTGCACAGAAAATTCCAGGACTGATGAGGTCTGAGCTGCAGGGGACAGACGTAGAGGAGCGTGCGCTGGGTTTGAGGAAGGTGGGACTCTCAGAAACCTGCCCTTCCTCCTCCTACGCTACAAGGAACTTGGGGCTGAGAGTTCACGGGGGTGACTTAATGCCTCCTTTGTTTGGATGTCTGTCTACATTAACATAGCAGGGCTGACAGGATGCACTAGGGTTGTATGTTGTCCCCAAGATTTAGAGAATATATATATATTTCTGTTTCAATATAATTTGTAAGACCTTTTATAAATTCAAGGGCAAAACAGGGGGTTAGGCTCCTACTATCACCTGCATTCTTGCTTCTTCATTGTTCTCATTACCCAAGTGACATCCCACAGCACCTGCTCACACAGCTCGGCTCTACAAGGAGGACCAGGAAGAGACAGACACTGTCCTGTGCTCCGGGAGCTTGCAATCCAAGACAAATGTCCAGATAGAGACAAGCACTGTTTCTGCAGCCTTTCCTTCTCTCTTACTTAGCATAAAGCTTGTCATACTGAATGGGGGACACAGACCTACTTAGACCTGCCTTCCACTCCCGTCTTGGTCATTTACTAGCTGTGTGATGTTGGGCAACTCATTTATCTCTTCTGAGTCTCAACTCCCTCCTCTGAAAAGTGGGCACAACAATAATGCCCATGTTCTAGGGTTGCTGCAAGATTAGACTCGGTGTTTAGAAATGAAGCTGCCCATGGTGAGTGTTCAATTCCTGGTAGTGGTTGATAGTAGAGAGTGAATCTAATGTATGTGTGTGTAGGTTACATTTCTTGTGATGTGTATGGGTGGGTTCAGGGTCCTGGATGAGTACAAATGAGTTAAGTTTTGGAAACTAATGACTTCATATTAGGAGTCCTCTCTTCCACGGCCTCATCGGTATTCTTTCTGCCACTGAATCAAGTTATGACGCCAAGGTGGAATGCTTATTAACTTAATCACATCGATATGAGTTAGCTGGATAATGCATACATGCATATGTTAATTAACCAAATTAACCAAATTCTGCCTCTGGGTGATTTATAAGGTATTGGTCTTTTGGCTGATTCCCCTCAACAAGGGATAATAACAGTTACAGTTATTGTAGTTATGTAGCTCATGGAGAGGGTTCCACATGGATGCCTTTTCTATTAACAAATATCGTGCCTTTAAATGTCATGTTCTTTGGTGCACTAGGTATGTCATAACTTAAGCTGATAATTTGTTCATGTGTGCTAGGATCATCCATCATAATTAAATGGAAGAACTTAATTCTTCAACAAAATTGAAGAACAACTTGTACTTCTCAAAGTCCTTTCCCTTGAGTCCATGATACTGACCCCATTTCTAGTTTCCACCTCCTTGCCTCCATATATGAAGAAAAATGCCAACTACCCAGCGATGTGAGGGAAAAGTGGGGATCATTCTTTGGAATGTTAAGCATTTTTTCCTTAAGAGTGTGAAGGTTCGGTATCCTGTAAAAACATAGGGCCATTTTTGGAAAAAGAGACAGCAGATGGAATTCACAGTCTTGGCGTTCTTTCACATTCCAGAAGCTGGAGTGTGTGTGTGTGTGTGTGTGTGTGTGTGTGTGTGTGTGTGTGTGTGTAGGGGGATTGCTTGGTTAAATCAATCATATTCTTCCTTCTTTGTTGTTTGCCAATTGACGTGTGGATTACCACGACCAGATTATAAGCAACTGGAAGTCAAAGAATCTTTTTAGAAATTTTATTCGCCTCTAAATGCTTAGCATAGTGTAGGGAAATTAAGTACTCAGTGGATTCTTGCTGAATGGAATTGAGAGATGCTTTCTGCTTTTCATTGCCTACCTGCTTTTCATTGCCTGCCTAATATCAGGTTGCATGAAGTCAGTTCATAGGAACTTGTTCATTATGTCTGCTCCAGGGGTAGTAAGGCAAATGCTCACAAGAAGAGGGGTCAATGAGATACAAACAGATTCAGGTTGGGATAAACGGACCATGCCCTTTTTTGATACCCAATAACTCCAAATTACGTATAGCCATAGAAGCCCATTAACTTTTTCACAAAGTGATAATGTGAAATCTGCTCCAAAATATGTGAGTTGCTTAAAAATAATGGCTCATAGAAGTTAAATGGAAAACAAGAAAAATTACTGAAACAGAGCTGACGTCTGCTGCATGACATCAGGGGGCGAGCTGGGAGCTGTTTTGAGAAGGGAGACCTTCCTAACCAGGACTGGAGTCAGAGATAAGTAGAGAGGCGTCACCCACAGACCCACCTAAGAAATACACTTTGATACTGATATTTGAGAATATTTGCTGCAGCCCTACCCCTGTTAATGTGGTCAGTTAAGGCTGAAGGGTGCCGATCAGCAAGGGGCTGTGGGAAAAGTGGTAGACTAAGTATTTAAAAAAGAACACAGCATCCCATTGCTAAATATATTATGTTCTTACATTATTGTGCCACATTTTCTTCTTTGAACCAGGGATGATCATGGAAATTGTCATTTCTCTGGTCCAGGCGACTTATTCATTGGGGGCTCCTTCCCTTTCTCTGGGGTGGCCTAGCATAAGCCTGGTCACCGTGTAGAATTTGCTGGAAGCAGTTGTTGTCTTAGTAATGGTGTGAGCGGAGGATGTGCTGACTTACTGCCTGCTCCAGCGGGTTTGGTGACAGAGGGCGTTACCGCTGACCTGGGGTCCCGGGTGCCACCTCTCCTGCTGCCTTGCTCACGAAGGGAGTCCTGGCTGCTTGTGTTCCTGACGCAGTTTCCTGCCACCAACCTGCATTCCCACGAAAGGCCGGGCAGACACGCTGTCCTTGCCGGCAGAAAGAGGCTGGTTCCAGAGATTTGTGTGAAAAGCTGAAACGTGACATGTTTATGACTAAAAATACATGTTGCCAGCGCCATCTCCAGAGTGGGGAAGTTTTATTTTGTAACTTCCATAACTCAAAAGACTCCGTGCTTTTCACTTTTAATTTATTGGCGGTTTACACCTGCTTGTAAAATGCTGACCCTCTGAGGCGCATACATTGATGCCTACAGACAGCTAAAACCCAGAATTCATAGTTTCCTAACCAGAGTCTTAAAAAAAACCCCTCTATTTATAGCCAGCTTATGAAGAAACAATGCACTGAGTACCCAAGAACTTTGTGACTCTGTAGGTGACCGTTTAGGGACCTTAGAACATCAGACCCTTTTGTTGGGGTCCCTTTAGTTGGCTGGTACATCTCTGTGGTACATTTTCAGTACCTGGCAAAGCTTGGCTCTTTAGCTTAATATTATCTCAATGTACATTAAAAAAATTCCGCACTCCTAACTTTGGAACCTGATGAAGTTCCAAATATTGACTATAAGATATCATTCACTAAAAAGGCAAATGTTTAAAAAAATTTACCACTTGAACAGTATTCAATTTAAAACATCTTCCTCACCCTCTATGGACTTTTCTAAAAATTAAACTGCTTAACAAGAAAGCCTATCTAAAAATCCTGTTTAGAAGGTCCCAGCTCTCTTATCATCCTATTTACTTTATTGAGATTATTTTCTATTTATTCTTGTTTTGAAAAATTTATTTTGAGTGCCAGATTCCATCAGATCCTCACCACTTCATGTAAGCCTCCACCACACAGAAACAATGACCTGATTCATAGATGTTAAACAGTAAATTTGTACCTGAAAATATAAAAATAAACCCATAGTTCTAAAGTGGATTAATATGAATCCATTTGGCCTCACAAAATTCATGTTTCTGCATGGACTCTCTGCCCAACCACATGCATACAGCTGAAAAGGCCCCACCAGAGGCAGGTGCAAAGGTCTCTGAGACTCTCAGGCATTCTCCTCTGTGGTTGGCTTGACTCTCTTAATTTGACCTCTACTTTCTGAAACTGAACTTGGGTTTTCCCCTCACTCCTTGACTTCATTCATGTGCTTCTGATTTAGGCATGGTAACCTCACTTGAACGTTTAGGGTTCTTGTCTTTGAGCTGCTGCATCGGCTAGCCCCTCCCTCCTCCCAGCCCCCCTGGACTGAAGGCCAGGTTTCCTGAGTCAGTAGGTGACTCAACCTGAATGTTTTCTGCTGCTGCTCCACTTGACTGAGCTTGGAATTTGGCTGTGGTCATGTGTCCACGAGAGCAGGGCCTGACATCTTCAAATAGCCTAGCACTTTCAAGAATGAGCTATGGGAAGTAGAGGAGGAAGGTTCCAAAGGAACCCTAGAATAGAAACTTTATATAATCAATACCACCTGCATGTTTTCTTAGTCTGTAGTATAAATATTACCTACCAGGGTTACTTAAAGTGAGTGTCAGCTTCTTTTCTAATTTACTTCTAGGCTTGAATTGGAGTGACATTTTTGCTCTTCACATTTTGGGGAAGGAATAGAATAGAATTGAATTAAGAAAAAGAAAAAGAGCCCTGGCTGGTATGGATCAATGGTCAGAGTGTCAGCCTGAGAGCTGAAGGGTCTCAGGTTCTATTCTGAGTCAAGGGCATGTACCTGGGTTGCAGGTTAGATCCCTGGCCCTGGTCAGGGCATGTGCAGGAGGCAACCAATGGATGTGTCTCTCTCACATAAATGTTTCTCTCTCTTTTCCTCTTTCCCCCTTCTCCCCCTCCCTCCTTTCTATTCTCTCTAAAAAAAATCAGTGGGAAAAATATCCTCGGGTGAGGATTAACAAAAAACAAAACAAACAAAAAAAAAAAAAAGAAAGAAAAGAAAAGAAAAGAAAAAGAAGAACCACTGTGATATAAGCCAATGATGTGAAGCTATGTGGCTTTGGTTGGAGCCCGGTTTGAAGAGATGACTCACTAAGTACTAGAGGCAAATCAAATCAGTGGGCTTTTATTAATTTGGCTTACAAAAAAGAGAGCCAATCAGTATCACACCTTAGGGAATATTCACATAAAATCAAATTCAACTGTGACTAATTTAAAAGGAATTTCCATGAGTAACTCAGCATAATGCCAAATTAAGGAGCAAATGCACCTGAGGAGTTAGAAGCACTAAGGGAAGCTTAGCGGTTTTTCAGGAAGAAGCTGTGGTTTGCACCAGCAAGAGCCTTGGGGAATGGGACTCAAAGTCAGAGGCGAGAACCAGGAAAAGTTGGATTAAACTGACTAATCCCAAAGGGCAACACTAAAGAAAGTCAGGGTCAAAAATCAAGAAGAATCAACAAACTGATGGCTGGCAGAGGGGAAGGGACTGAGAGAATGCGTGAAAGGGGGGAAGGGGAGTAAGAGGTATAAACTTCCAGTTCTAGAGTAAATAAGTCATGGGATGTAATGTAAACCACAGGGAAGATAGTCAATAATCCTATCTAATAATAGACAAACAGGGTAATTGACTATACCTTCGCTACGCCTCCCATTGGCTAATCAGCGCAATATGCAAATTAACCCCCAACAAAGATGGTGGTTAATTTGCATACGGCGCGAAGCGGCGGAGCGAAGACTGAAGGTGGCTCTGGCCTGAGCAGCGAGGGCTTAGAAGGTGGCTCTGGCGCGAGCGAAAGCTTGGGTCCCGGTAATGGAGGAAAGCGCGTGTCAGCAGCCAGGTGATGGGAAGTCCTATTGCACGAAATCTGTTCATGCTCCAGGCCTCTAGTCCTATATAATAAAACCTCTATATGCAAATTGATCGAACGGCAGAACAACTGGTTGCTATGACATGCACTGATCACCAGGGGGCAGATGCTCAATGCAGGAGCTGCCCCCTGGTGGTCAGTGCACTCCCACAGGGGGAGTGCCGCTCAGCCAGAAGCCCGACTCACGCCTGGCAAGCGCAGAGGTGGTGGCAGGAGCCTCTCCAGCCTCCACTGCAGGTGGGCGGTAAGGAGCGAGGGGTCCAGGACTGTGAGAGCCCTGGACTACGAGAGGCATGTCTGACTGCCAGCTTGGCCCAATGGGGATAGGACCTAAGCTGGCAGGCGGACATCCCCGGAGGGGTCCCGGACTGAGAGAGGGCACAGGCCGGGCTGAGGGACCCCCCTCCTGAGTGCACGAATTTGGTGCACTGGGCCTCTAGTATCATAATAACTTTATATGGTGACAGATGGTTGTTAGACTTACCATAGTGATCACATCGTAAAGTATATAAATGTCCAATCACTGTGTTGTACACCTGAAAGTAATATAATGTTGTATATCAACTATACTTGAATAAAAATAAAAGAATAATAAAAAGACATATTAAGAGTGCTCTAAGGATCTGGGTCCTACTTATTGTGATGATGCGGTGGGAACTACCTAGAGTATCATATGGGAGAGAAGGACCTGCGAGCCACAGAGAGCCAGGAAAGTAGGAGAAAGGTGAAAACGTAGCTGGGGGACACATCCAGATGGAAAGTTGAGAGGAGCTTGTTAAGGTAACAAGCTGGCAGGTCTAGGAGAAGATAGATACAAATGTTGATTGGGCATCACTGATAGTAGTTAAAGGGGTTGAAAAATGGAGGCTGAGGTTTGGGTGAACTTTGGGCTAAACATGAAGGAACCATACAGAATAGACAGGGAGCATGGACACTGTGAGTGAAGAGTGAGTTTACTAGTTCTCTCCACAGATGCGTTTTGAGCAACTACTATATTATCCACACCATAGCTGATATTCTGGGGGAATGCAGAAGTGTGTGAAGCATGTCTCTTGTCCCTACATTCCTCGGTCAAGCGATAGCCTGTCACCTAGCAGGCACTCATATCTTTTTTGACTGTCTTCTTGGTCAGTGGTGTGCTGGAGCCTGCTATGTGGGCCACAAGACCTGTTTGTTAGCATCTCTTCCCAACTCCATGTTCAGCGACATCATGTTGGAAGCTTGAAATCGACTATAATTTTTATCACAGAAATTGGCGAATTCTACAAATCAGGGCTCCTGCTCCTCCTCTCCCCAGCCCAGATGTTAACTTTTACCAGCATACTGGTACTGGGTTGATTTAATCTAGCAATTTAATTCAACAAATATTAACTGAGCCCTTAATGTAAATCTCTGTTCTTGGTACTTGTCATTCTGCTTTTCAAAAGATATTTTCCATTTCCTAATAACTTGATGAATTAGGTGGCTTGAAGGTTTCCTTATTTAACCAGAACCATACTTTAGAGTGAGGTTTGCCTCCACTTTCCTATGGAATGCCATGCCAACTCAAGTTTGTGAGTATTCTTCCTGGAATTTGAGTGTTGTTGGCATGATGTCTGATGGACATGCAAGGGAAGATCTCCTCCTAGGACTCAGCTCCTGATAGGGATACACTTACCTTTAAAAAGCTGAGAAATACCAACCTGGTACTGTGCTTTGGTTGGTTCTTCTGACAATGACTCAGGGTGGAAATTTGGGGTCATAATGATTATCTTTTGATATTTTTCCTATGAAAAGTGGAAGCATTGTGTTTATTTCTGTCTTTATAAAGGCTTCCCCTCAAGTGTGTGCAAGCTGGGTTTTAGCCCCACCACCTCTCAGGTTAGACATGCAGGGTCATTTTATATCTTCAACTTCAGATACACTCATTCTCTTGCATTAAGATTAGAGCAGAAATAACGTCAATGTTCTGTTAATGCCAATTACCTTTGAAACGCCAGACTGGAGACAGATAAGCGTCCCCCGATGACTGATTAAAATATGGTATCCTAAAAATTAAGTGTCTCGTTTGAGTGCAGACATAGCACAAAGATTTGTTATCTGAATCGACCCAGATTGAATGCTAATATTGGAAAAACTCACTCAGAATAATGTAACTGTTATACTACCCCAGTAGCTATAAAAAAGAAGAACTTTACCCTTCTGGGGCATGTAAAAATCAGAAAAATTGGGATTGAAATCTCCTAAGATGAGCTTTTAAGTAATACAGCCTATTAATGAGAGGGCAGAAGTCAAAATAGCAGAACTAAGGACAAAAGGAAAATATCTATGATGGTGCGCTTTGAGTTCAACTTTACCATTTGATCTGTGCTTTTCCAATAATATCATATAAACTCAAAATTTTCATTAGGGAGCAAAGGGACTTTCTGTGGTGGGCTCGTTTCATTTTGGCCAGTGCTTCTATCTTCAGCTACCATCCAGAATTTGTATAATGACCTCTTTTTATGACATAAAATTGAAAAAGATTTCAAAAAATTAGAAAATGATTGGTCTAATGGAACTGATATAAGACTTTGCAGGAGGCTTAAAAAATCCAGGGTCTATTTTAATTAATAGAACATCAACATATGGGTAATATTGAGGAATGGAATAAAGAATCAGGAAAAGCATATTTGAATTGTTATTTGTTTAAGCTATGCTATGGGTGTTAAAAGTCTAGTAGAATATGTCTGTATTCCTAGCATTTATGATGATATAAAATGCATTTGTTTTTAAAAATAATGTTGTTTTTATTTAATTTAGGAAGGTAAAAATAAAAAATGGATTTTTTGGGAAAAGTTCTATATATTTAAAAAACAAAGTTATGTATATGAAATTATATATTATGAAAAAGTTATATATGAATCTCTAACACTTAGCTCTTGGTAGAGTACATGTCATCAAGTAGCCACATATTAAATATTTATAAGATTGAGGTTCATTGACTATGTTATGATCTTGCTTACTAATTTATTATAGTAAAAAATTTAAGCTCTCATAATGTTTTTTTCAAATGAGGTTATTCTTTGTTAAGTACTGTACTTCTGTGCTTAGGTAAAATTATACCTAAAGCAAATTGATTTTTATGAACATAAATTTTCTTTTATGTTGGCAATCCAAACTCCATTTTTTTTACTTCAAATGAATTAACATAGTTGTGTTAGATTTTAAAGAGGGTCTAAAAGAATTTAAAAGATACTAAATAGCACATTTACAGGATAAAATTTCCTTTAGGGAAAACAAATAATTTTTAGGAGTCATTTTTGATAAATTTATAGGAAAGCATTCATACCTGGTGATTAGACTTCTAGAGGTCTCAGAAATATGGTGAACAAAAAACTTCTCTGAAAGTTTAAGGAGATGATGTCAGAAAAAGAAAATGGTGCTTGTGTAGCCAGGAACTTTGGAGATAGACTTGCCCTTAATGGTCTACTCTCTATTTAAAGCAAATTTAGTTTTTAACCTTAAGTATATATAAAGTTTTGTACTACAGACTATCAGTAAAATTATTTAATACATTTCAGAAAAAAAACGATTAGAAGAATTGAGGAAAGGAAGATGGTGGGGCAGTTCATAATATACTGTAACTTTCAAAAATAATCTGTGGTGTGTGAATTTATGTGAAATGGATGAATGAATAGATAAAATTGACATGTTCGTCAGTGACACTATCAGAAAAAGAACAAGAACTTCCAGTACAATTACAAATACAGAGTAGACTGGAGTCAATTAGAAATTCCATATGCTAAGAGTCATGAGGACATGACTGTATTAAAGCCAAGTATACTATTGCATTCGATTTTTGGGGGCTGATGTAATAAGTAAACACAAACTTGGTGCCTTAAAAGAAGAGGAATTTATTCTGGGGGGCCCTCCAGGGGCCTAGAAGAGATTCTGTTCTTTGTCTCTTCCAGCTTCTACTGGTGGTCAGCATTCCTTGGCTTATGGCTGCATCTTTTCACATCATTTTCTCGGTGTGTCTGTCTCTAAACTCATCTGCCTCTCTCCTATAAGGATACATGTGATGGTATTTGGTGCTTACCCAGATAATCCACAATAAACTCCTTTTTCCACGACCCTTAATCTAATCATACCTTTTGCCACTGAAACTAATATTCAGTGTTTTGCCATGTAAAGTAATACTCACAGATTGCAAGGGTTAGCACGGTATATTAATTTGCTGAGGCTGCTATAACAAAATACCACAGACTGGGTGGCTTAAACCACAGAAATTTATTGTCTCACAGTCCTGGAGGCTAGAAGCCCAAGATTAAGGTGTCAGCAGGTTTGATTTCTGCTAAGGCCTCTCTCTTTGGCTTGAAATTGGACACTAATCCAATTGGCCTACCCTAAGGCCTCATTTTAACTTAATTTCCTCCTTAAAGAGCTTATCTCCATCTACATATAATCACAATCTGACATATTGGGAGTTAGGGCTTCCACATAGGAATTTTGTGGAATTCATACCAGATATGAATATATATGACCACCATTCAACACAATACAAATATGTAACTTGCAATTGAAATAATGAAATTGAAAGTTAAATATAATCTACTACGCTCTATTTACTAATGTAGGCAAGTGTAATACATTTAAGAGATGGTCTCATCAATGTAGTTAAAGTTTCAGAGAAAAGAACTCTATCAGGAGTTGCTGAAAATTAGCTAGAAAAATCACTTACATGGAATAGTTATTTCTCAATGTGGCAGGATTAAATGTAATGTTAGCACATTGCAAAGTCCCATGCTGGTCTTTATTTGGGAATATATTTTTTAAAAACTCTCCTTTTCATTTATGGATTTATAGACAGACTTGTGAAGATAACAATAGAGGAGAATTCTCCCTTGGTTAAAGGAAAACATGTAATTTAAGTGGAGGCATAATTTATCCTATACACTGCAATTGCCTGACTTTAATGAGAAAATAAAGTAAATTCCAATATACTTTCCTGGGAACCATTCCAGCTCTCAATAATTTGCCGCAGTGGGGAGCCAGGAAGTGGCTGTTCAGAGGGAGATGGCCAAAAGTCCACATCCATAAACACAAGTAGGTTGCTTTCTTGGTAGTATTATCTTTGATTACAAAGAAAGTGAACTAATGTTAATATATATAGTTGCAGAGATATATCATGCAGCCACTGTGTACAAGGTACCAGGACGCTTAAGAACATAAAAAATTACAAATGTTAAAGAAAATTGCACCAAAGTTTAATAAAGGTCCCTTGTCTTGTCCTTTGCTTCAGAAAAATCGAAACCCCTTTTATATTTATTCCTTCTCCAGACCAGCAGCTCCTCTGCGTTGCCCGTATACAGTACTTCCACTTCCCCTTCCATCTCCAGTCGGCATGGTTCTTCCATTTACCCTCAGAATTATGGGCACCAGCTTGGGCTTCAGGCATAACACAAGCTCATTCAGTTCGCAGTGTTTTAGAATTCACGATAATTTGAACGTGTACTTGGTTGGATAATGTTCCCTCCTCCCCAAAACCCGTCCAACTGGGACCTCAGATTGTAAGCCATTTTTTTTTAATAAAAGACAGCTAGAAGGAAAAAGCTTTCATTATATATATATATATATTTAAATGTTTATTGTTGAAGGTATTACACATACCCCGCGTTTCCCCCATTGAAGTGGGAAGTGGGAACTTGGCTGTGTTAATTTTCTAGGCCTGCAGTAACGAACTGCCACAGGCTAGGGGCTGAAACAACAATTTATTTCCTTACAGTTCTAGAGGCTAGAAGTCTGGCATTTTTCTTTGGCTTGTAGATGGCTGTCTTCTCGCTGTGTCTTTACATCGTCTTCCCTCTGTACTTGTGTGGGTCCAAATTTCCTTTTCTTACAGAGACACCAATCATATGGGATTGGAGCTCACCATAATGACCTTTTAAAATTTAATTATGTCTTTAAAGATCCTATCTTCAAATATGGTGACATCATGCAATATTAGGGACTAGTACTTCAACATATAAAAATTTTAGGGGGACACAATTCACCCTGCAACACTGACATTTCTCTTCCATTTACACAGTACGATGTGCAGGAGAGATGATTCTCCCAGAATAAAAACTGAGGTGATTTAACAAAGAGGAATGGATTCTGAGCAGCTAAGAAATGATCAATGTCATTCTACTTTTTTTTTGCCGGGGGCGGGGGGGGGGGGGTTGTCACCATAGGTATGACAATTAAAATTTTCTAATAATAAGAAAATGCTATGCATAGAAAACTTGAAAATCCAAAAACCAACCACATATCATAATATTCAATGTTGGTGAAGCTGCCGGAAAATGAAAATGCTCTCTCTGCTGGTGGGAATGTGGGCTTTCACCCACCTTCCTGTCATTCTACCTTCCCACAAGGCTGAAATGGAGTTGGGCCACTTAAATCTCTGTTTAAGCAAGAATTTGCTATCAGCTGCAGGGAGTGCAGTTAGCAGACCATTTCCTGCTGTAATTGCCTCCAGGATTCATCTCAGCTTTCAAGCCATGGCTCTGCAGCCCCCAGCCAGTAACTACCAGGAAGCATGGCAGGGGAGCTGGGGCCAGTGCAATTCTGCCCCACTCTGGCCTCCTGTGGTAGGCAATCTTTGCTTTGGAGCTGCCTTCCAATTTGTCTGAGACTTGGTGAAATCTACATCATGATCTGAGTTTCGCCCTGTCCTGTCTTGCTTCCTCCTCTGGTATCTTTCACAGGCTTTATCCCTGCAAAGCTTTTTGCACTCTCTGTGTCTGTATCCCAGTGCCCAATTCTCTCTCTCTCTCTCTCTCTCTCTCTCTCTCTCTCTCTCTCTCTCCTTACGTCTATTTAATAACATTTTTATTTGTTTTCTCTCTGTTCTTATTTTTCATAGGTCTTTGTTATTCCAGTCATGGATTTGCAAACCCCTGCACTTTTCAATAATGTAAACCCTGTGGTTTTAATATCATATCATTTATTTTCTTTTTCACCATTTCATCCTTTATGACACCATGGAGATTTTGTTGGATATTTTCTTGACATCAGTTAAATTATATTATGGGCAGTTCACTATCGTTAATTCTAATTTGGAACTACTTAATTTTGTGAATCATTTAAGGCCTAGATAGAAACTAGGGGAGAGAAACAGATAGACAGGAAGATGTCTCCTTCTGAGTACTGACACGGTAGAATATAAAACTGAGTGACAATTGGTGGCCATGGTCTGTGCTATGAACTTATGAGCAGAAGAAAATCTGCAGTTAGAAGGAAGAATCAAACTGATGGAGAAAAACACAC
Organism: Myotis lucifugus; assembly: GCF_000147115.1. Taxonomy (NCBI): domain Eukaryota; kingdom Metazoa; phylum Chordata; class Mammalia; order Chiroptera; family Vespertilionidae; genus Myotis; species Myotis lucifugus. The sequence continues at coordinate 19,937,108 of NW_005871054.1, forward strand.
TGAGATAGAAAGAACCCATTCTGGTTCCCCATCAAAGGTCCAGTGGACTATTTGGTCCAGTTTGGGTCAGGAGGACACCCCAGTCAGCTCTATTCCTGAGTCTAACCGAAATCTTCACTGTGGGTTTGATGCAACTCTTCAGGAGTCTTCTATGAATTCCCTTGACTTTACATATGTCAGTATAAATTGAGTTGCCATGATTTGCAACTCAGAAAAATTTCACTATCACAACACATAAGCACGTTGAGTGGGATAGTAGGCATTAAGAAAATTTTAGTAAAATCTGCATCTTGTTATATTTTTTAGGTGAATCTTTTTGCTATTCCTTTTCAGTAGTCAAAGAGCCTCTTTAATGTTTGAATTTGTACCATCTTAAGCCGTAGATATATGGTAATGCTAAGCACAGTCTCCTGTGACCTGTTTTTACTTCAAAATATTACTTAGAGAAAACAACAACAAGGAGATACACACACACACACACACACACACACACGCACACACACACACTCCACATTTCTATTGGACTAAAGGAAGATTTTTCCTCTTTACTAAACAATCAGCTTTTAGATAAAGGATTTTTATTGATCTGAGGAGCCCAAGCACCAGCTACTCTTTGGTGGGACAAGGTTTTAAGTCTACAGTTGTGCAGGAGAACTCGACAGAAGCAGCTTCCTTGACTGACCTCTGAGTCTGGACATAGATCAGCAGAGTAATTGTCACTGGAGTTTGAATACCTAAGAAAGAGGTTGGGGAGCTTTTATTAAGGTACCTACATCACCTGGGAATATATGTTCCCCCATGTTGTCCCCATGGATCATACTATTCCATAGAAATCGTAGAGGCAAAGATTCATAGGGATTAAACCTGGAAGATATGGCTGAGGCTTTTCTAACGATGATCTAATGGCCCAAATATATCAGTAAACTTGGGCCTCTGAGGATAAAAGTGCTTAGTTTGACCTCAGACACCCTGGGAGCAACTTCTGTCCTAGGCAGCAATCCAGAAAATCCTTCCTTCTCTAGCCAATATCAAGCTTGATTTCCTCTTCACTAGGAGATGTGCTTTGATTTTGCCTTACTTTTTCCAGGTGTCTCCCACTCCCATGCCAATCTGGAACCTTCATGTTGATCCCAAGGGCAAGCCTCATTTTGCATCTGAACCAGACGATTAACTCGAAGTCCATGTTCTGACCATATGTCTTGGAGCCACCTTCCAATTTTCTGAGAGGGTTTCTCTCCTTGGCAGTGTTGTCTTATCCTTTTTAATCTTGCCACTCTCTGTAACAGGGTGCCGGGATCCTGAAACATGTACTCCTGATCATTTTGTTGCCATTTGGAAATGACTGAGCTCCACTCTCCTGCCTTTTTCAGCTGTCGTTGTTAATGATTCCAGACTTCCTCTCTGATCCTGGAGCCTGTGAATGGAAAATGTAAGACTACGGAGAATACAAGCTGGTGGTGTTTTCCAAGTGTGTGTGCAGACAATATTTCATCTATTAACTCATGATGGTGGTGCCCACCAGGGCCAGAGAGATCTTCGTATCATCTCCAGGCTGACAAAGACCAGATTTTATAAGCAACAAGAATCATTTGGCTTTCCATCTATAGCCCATGATGCTCATTCCAAAGGGGCTGATTTCTGATGGAGTGATCTCTTTATTTTATTGAAGCTACATGGTTGATGCTGTCACTTGGAAAATGTATACTTGATTCATCTCTTAAGTGTAGTGTCTCAGACAAGATAATTGCAAGCAAATCTTACTGATTCTTGATTACCTATTAATGGAAGAGCACAAATACATGGCTTGTTTTGGAAGAAAGTGAATGATGCATCATCCTGCATTGCTGACACCTTACATAAGCAATGGGAACTAGTGGTAGACACCAGACTTTGGAGATCCTTTCACCTGAACTTTATTTTGAGTTCTGAGCCTTTCTGATTGCATGAATTAACCCCTTTAAACTGGCAAAAATCATGAGGTCTTTGGTGAAATTAAATGTAATAATACCAAATAACTTAAAATACTTATATTTATAAGATTACACTATAAATTTAAATATTTGTAGAATGACTAGCATAATTTTTAGAGGCTAAGGTACTTATGAAAACTTCTTGAGCACCTACTATATGCAGGCATTGTGCTAAGTGCTGCAGATGAGAGGACAGATAAGTCAAAGTTCTTGTCTTCAGAAAGGTTACAGTCTAAGTAAAGAGATAGGTATATAAATAGGCAATTTTAAGGCAATGTGGTAAGGGCAAGTACAGAAGAGGCATAAGGAAGCATCTAAGCACAGAGGAGAGACATAACACGGCTGGAGATGGAAGTGGGATCAGCGAAGGCTCTGGGAATAGATGATCCAGAAAATAATAAATAAAGATAGGCCATGCATACATTTTCAAAATAATGTCACTATATGTGAGTTTTATTTACTTTTTATTTTCTTTAATTCACATTGAATCACCAAAATCTATCTTACTTTTTTTTTTCTTTTGTGTGTGTGTGAATTATTGGTGGTTCCAGGACTCAATGTGTTGGTGGTAGGGAAGGAGAAACCAAACCTACGGACCATTGTGGGTTTATACTTGTATATTAAAAGTGCTCAGATTTGTTTCTAAAAGAGTGGCCACTAAAAGATGATGAAGAAGAAAATACTAGTAAGACTATGAAGGCATTCAAAGTGGGAAATACCAAGTGTTATAAAAGTGGGCTCTGAGAAGTATAAACTGTAGGGAAAATTAAGGCAGTAAATATTCCTGGTGTGTCCACATGTTTTAAGTCTTGCTTTCCAGAGGTGGAAGCTGCCTAGCAACAGAACCTCCACGAGGACCCGATCTCCACAGCTGCTCAGCCCTTCAGGGCCTGGAATTGCTGAGATCAGGGTTTCAGCTTAGGAAGGCCCAGCTGAGAGCAGTTTAGGGATCAGGATACTACATCTCTGACACGCAGGACCCAGAAGACTCAAAACAGAGGTTTGGGAGTTGGTTAATGACATGCACTTAGTTGCCAGTTAAATAGACTTTTGTGGATGGGCCTTGGAACTTTACCCTCCTTTATAACTTTGGCTAATGGGTAAATTTATTCATCCCACAGGGGCACTTACATTTTCATAGGTGTTTGGTGATTGTGTCACCACGGACTCAAGCATATGTGATTTGGACCCACACACTGTGCAGCAGAAGGCAATGCATGGTAAACCCCTGTTGCATTCTCTTTTCTTATTTCTTATTTTTTTCATTTTACTGTAGAACCCCCGATGAGATAGTTCAAGAAATATGAGATAGTACTGGAAGATGAGATTCCCAGATCAAAAGATACTCAAACAGTTAGTGGGGAAAAACAGGGAACAAGTACAAATAACATGGTTGCTAATGGCGCAACTAGACCAAAGCTGGAAGGACATCTAGCAGCTGGTGTGCACAAAGGCAAAAAGATAGGACGATGCTGCACCACACATACAATCTGAACATGAGGCGGAAGAAGTATGAACCAAGGTAAACTGGAAATTGTTAAGAAAGAAATGGAACAGCTTAAACATTGCAGTGCTTGGAGTTAATAAACTCTAGGAAAACCTGTTAACATAACCATCATTTAAGTTTATGTTCCAACTAGAAAGGCTGAAGAAGTTGAAATGGAAAGCTTTTGCACAAATATCCAAGAAGAAACTGATCACACACCAAAATAAGACATGTTGATAATTATAGGTGGTGGGAATGCAAACGTTGGAAATAGAGCAGAATTAAATGTCATTGGGAAATTTGGGCTAGGGGTCAGACATGAAGAAGGAGATTGGTTCATGGATTTACCAGAAGCCAACAACTTGTCCATCATGAACACATGCTTCAACCAACCAACAGATGACTGTATTGGACATCACTAGATGGCCAGTATAGGAATCAAATAGACTATATAACTGGAAGCAGGAGATGGAGAAGCTATATCCTCTTGGCCAAAACAATACCGGGAGCAGATTGTGGTACTGACCACAAACTCTTAATATCAAACAATTAGAGTAAAGCTGAAGAAGAGTCCTAAGGAAATCATCTTGCCAAAGTATAATGTAAATAACATTCATGATGGGTTTAAAGTCTACATAAAAACAGATTTGCACTGTTAAAATTAATTAACTGAGAACCAGAAGAACTATAAACTGAAACTAAAAATATTATTAGGGAAAGATGGGAAAAGACAATGCCAAAAGTAAAAAGGGAAGTAAATTCAAGATGGATGACAGAAGAAACATTAAAAATTGTTAGAGACAGTTGAAAAGAAAAAGCAAAGGTGAGAAAAGCAGGGTTGGAATCTTAAATGTAGTTTTTAAAGGACTATCACATAGAGATAAAAATAATTATTACAATAGTCAATGCAAGCAGATAAGAGAACAACAAAAAAGGAAAAACAAGAGACCTTTAGAAGAAGATATAAAAAATAGAAGGAAAATTCAAACCTAGATTAAGAATGCTGAAAGCCCAAGAAGGAAGCACATTATCTGATCAGGAGAAAATAAAGAGAAGGTGGAAACAGTATAATGAAAATCTATTCAGAAGAGACAAAAAGGATGGCAAATACCTTTGAGGAAGATTCCTAGGATGAAGAGCCTATAATTCTAGAAAGCTAAGTGAAAGCTGCCCTGAAAGTATTGGGAAGAAATAAATCACCAGGAGTAGATGGGAAGCTATAGAATTATTTCAAGCCACAGAGACTGAATCTGTCAATCCTAACAAGAATATGTCAACAAATATGGAAAATGAAACAATGGCCTACAGACTGGAAGTGTTCCATACATCCCAGTTGTCAAGAAAGAGGATGCCTAGGAGGGCAATCAGTACAGGGCAATAGCTCTAATTTCCCACACAAGTGAAGTGATGCTCAAGATGAGGCAACATTCTACCTTATGTGGAGCAAGAAATGCTGGATGTCCCAGTTGGATTCAGAAAAAGAGGCACTTGAGATCTAATTGTGAGCATTCGCTGGATACTGGAGTGCTCCAAAGAATTTCAGAAGGTTGGTCTGAGTTTTATAGATACAGTAAAGCCTTTGATTACGTGGACCATGAAAATCTATGGGTTGCTCTGAAAGAAATGGGCGTGCCTCAGCACTTGATTGTCCTGATGTCTAACTTGTATTGTGGACAGGAGGCCACTGACATGGAGAGTCAGATGATTTCCCAGGCAAAGGTGTCAGTCAAGGGAGCATTCCATCTCTCTATTTATTTAATGTGTATACAGAAGAGATAATACACCAAACTGGGCTAGACTCAGAGGATGGAGAAGTGAAAATTGGTGGAAAAATATCAATAATTTAAGCTATGTAGGTGATACCATCTAACTGGTAGAAAGTAGCAATGATTTGAAACAACTTCTGATGAAAGTAAAATAAGGAAGTGACAAAGCAGAACTGCATTTGAACATCAAGAGGACAAAAATCATGACTACAGAAGATATATACAACTTTAACACAAACAATGAAGACAAAATTGTTAAAGATTTTGCTTTTCTTGGTTCAGTCATAAATTCAAATAAAGATGGCAGTCAAAAATATGAAGAGAAGGCTGAGACTCCAAAGGGCAGCAATGGAAGAATTAGGAAAGGTCACAAAGAGCAAAGATATCATCACAATAGACAACGGCTAAAATCACCCACACTCTTATGTTCCCAATTCCTAGTTGTGGATGGGAAAGTTGGACAGTGAACAGGCTGCTAGGAGAAAATTGATTTGTTTGAAATATGATGTTGGAGGAGAGCTCTACCGATACCCTGGACTACCAGAAAGATGAACAAGTGGGTCCTAGAGCAAAATAAGCCCGAAACATCACTGGAGGCAAACTGACAAAACTGAAGCTGTCCTTCTTTGGGCACACCATAAGAAGGCAGGGTTCAGCGGAAAAGATAGTCATGCTGGGGAAAATAGAAGGCAGCAGGAAAAGGAGGAGATCAAAATATAAGATGGATTGACTCCATAAAAGAAGCCATAGGCATGAGTCTACAGGAGTGAGCAGGGCTATTGAAGATAGGACATATCTCTCACAGGGTCACCTAGAGTTGGAGCCAACTCAACAGCACATAACACACACCCACACACACACACACACACATCCACACACACACTTATTCTAACTACCAAACACAATTCACCAATAAAGAAATGATGTGCCATGTATTTTTCAAGCCTTGAGGTGATTCTATGGATGACTGGAGACTGTACCTAAAATTATAAGTGCTATTTAGTAATTGTTTTTTTTATTTTTGTGATGTATTGCTAATACATTTATTGAATATGGCATATTTAGGGTCCTTTCAAGCCTTTTCAATTAACAACTCAACTAGCATTTGAATAACAAATCAAGTAGCACTTGTGAACTTAAGTGTATAGGACACTTTGCCTAGTAGGTTTATCAAACAGAATTCTATATGGTAACATGCTTACACTGTAATAGCTTTCTAAGAACAAACCAATATTTGGGCCAGACTTCCAGGAAATCCAAACATCTGTATTAAAAAAAAATGTTGGCAACAATCAATCATCCAGTTTTGTCAACATGTTGCCAAAGACCAAGATCACTGGAAATGTTTTTAACCAGATGTCTGTGGATGTATCTTGAATCAAAACTACAAACACAAACTAAAGAATAAAGTACATCAATAGTTTTACCTTTGAGTTCATCACATGCACTTTTGTTTCGTAAGTTCAAACAAGCAGAAAGTAACTTCAGAATTTGTCGAGATGATTAAGGATTTCTCCTTACGATAACCTGTAAGATAACCATTAAACAATCAGCAAGGAATATTTAAATAATACAGGGGTTGGCAAAAAAGTAGGTTTATAGTTGTGAGTATGCAAAATAGTCTATTTTGTATTATTTATTAATTATTGTCTTATTTTCCATACAGACAACTGTAAACTTACCTTTGCCCATCCCTGTATGTTGGGAACATACTAGGTGTTGTAGAAAGCTACATGTATTATTCTAGTTAAGAAAGCTCTAGTTTTGAAATGTTTTAAAAGGAACTTGTATTACTTCTATAATAAAGAAAAATAGTTTTAAGGGCTAAAAGTTAACATTTATTGAGCACTTACTAAGTTGTAGCATTGAAGAATATTGTATCCCATAGGGTTAAATAGACAAAAATAACCCCATCAAAATACTGTTTTTAGTCATTATATTATCATGATATAATCAACAACTATTTGCTGAATGAGTGAAAGAATGAATAAAATGTGTTCAAAAAAATTCAACACATTATACTTTTAAGTCAGTAAAAGAGTTTTCCAGGATGGTTAATTATGACAGTTGTTAACAGATAGAATTGTTTTGGGCCGAGTAACAGGAAACAGTTATTTTTGTATACAAAACCATTGGTTTATACAAGCCAGATGGTATACCACAGCATAGTTAACAACTGAAAGCCACGTAAAGAAGTGGACTGGATTCCTACCCTCTGGTACTTGGCACTGTCACAGAGTTTCTTGGGTCAGGTGAAAAGTCAAGTCAAGCTGAGGAACCAAGGGATGGCTGATGAGGAGGCACCCCAATCTGAATGTTCATATGATCTAAAAATAATAGTGACCTTTCTATGTATAATGGCCTGAAGTCTAACTACCTCTTAAAATCAGATGACTGCCGAGAAGTCCTTCTTTTGTAGAAAATGTGGAGATGCCACTGCCTTCTTCTAAAAAGTGTTTATGATCTCAACGGGTTGGAGGTTGTACGGGCAGATTGGAGCACTTTCGAGGAAGCAACCTGGATTCTCAAAGACACAGTTATGGGATTACAATTAAAGGGGGAAAGGACTATGATTGGCTTGCTTGGAAGACTGAGATGATGTTGGGTCAAAGTTCTGAGACAAAGCTGTTACTAATGCTGTTACTAAATGGTGTAGGAGTAAATGGTGTAGGAGTAAATGGTGTAGGATAACAGAATTTTGTTAAAAAGTGGAGCAAATTGTGATCCGAGGAGGCCAACATAAAATGGTAGAAAGAATAAAGATAAATGATGAGTAAAATAAAATAGAACAGCTGTGGGCAAACTACGGCCCGCGGGCCGGATCCGGCCCGTTTGAAATGAATAAAACTAAAAAAAAAAAAGAGACCGTAACCTTTTATGTAATGATGTTTACTTTGAATTTATATTAGTTCACACAAACACTCCATCCATGCTTTTGTTCTGGCCCTCCGGTCCAGTTTAAGAACCCATTATGGCCCTTGAGTCAAAAAGTTTGCCCACCCCTGAAATAGAACAAATATGCTTTTCATTGTGTCATATTGAAAATCACCAATATTTCTCTTATCCTATATAATAAAAGAGAAACATGCAAAGTAACTGTCCCTCTGCTACATTCAAGCCATGCCCACAGCCATGCCCACCAGCCAATCAGGAGCGAGTATGCAAATTAACCCAATTAAGATGGCGGTGGCCATGGAGCTGGAGTGAGCAGGAGGCTTGGGCTGCCCCCGGTGATGGAGGAAGCCAAGCTTCCTGCCTGCCCTGGCCAGGCCTGGGCTCCGCTCAAGGCTACAAAGTTTCAATTATAGAAGATAAATAAATCCCAGAAAAAAGAAAAAAGAAAAAAAGGAGAGGCTGGCAGCTTGGGTCACCGGGGGGTGTGTGGCCAGCCTGAAAATGGCCATCTGCCCCTCACCCAGGCTGGCCAGGCACCCCAGCGGGACCCCCCCCCCCCCACCCTGAAGGGGCTGCGGGCAGCCTGAAAACGGCCCTCAGCCCTTCACCCAGGCTGGCCACACCCCCATGGGGTGAGGGTACCCGCTGGGGGGGCTTGACCAGCCTTCAAACAGCCATCAGCCCCTCACCCAAGCTGGCCAGGCACCCCAGTGGGGACCCCCACCCTGAAGGGGGTGTGGCCAGCCTGCAAACAGCCCTCAGCCCCTCACCCAGGCTGGCCACACCCCCATGGGGTGAGGGTCCCTGCTGGGGAGCTTGGCAAGCTTGAAAACGGCCCTCAGCCCCTCACCCAGGCTGGCCAGGCACCCAAGCGGGACCCCCACCCTGATTCAGGACACCCTTCAGGGCAAACCAGCTGGCCGCCACCCGGGCACCAGGCCTCTATCCTGTATAATAAAAGGGTAATATGCAAATTGACCCTAACAGCAGAACGACTGGGAATGACTGGTCACTATGACACACACTGATCACGAGGGGGCAGATGCTCAATGCAGGAGCTGCCCCCTCGTGGTCAGTGTGCTCCCACAGGGGGAGCTCTGCTCAGCCACAAGCCAGGCTGATGGCTGCCAGTACAGTGGTGGTGGTGGGAGCCTCTCCCGCCTCCTCAGCAGCGCTAAGGATGTCCAACTGCAGCTTAGGCCTGCTCCCTGCTGGCAAGTGGACATTCCCCGAGGGCTCCTGGGCTGCCAGAGGGATGTCTGACTGCCAGCTTAGGCCCAATCCTCTGGGGAGTGGGCCTAAGCCAGCAGGTGGACATCCCCTGAGGGGTCCCAGACTGCGAGTGAGCACAGGCCGGGCTGAGGGACTCCCCCCCAACCGAGTGCGCAAATTTTTGTGCACCAGGCCTCTAGTAATTAAATAAAACATTCTTATATTAATTTATCAAATTTCAAATTGACTTTACTTTGTGTAGTTTGAATAAAAGTGAAGGATCTCATTGGTGAGGAAAATGAAAAGTTTTAATGGAAAAGCATTGGATAAAGATTATGTAAAAAGGACGTGTGAGCCCTAGCCAGTTGACAGTGGATAGAGCGTCAGCCTATGGACTGAAGGGTCCCAGGTTTGATTCTGGTCAAGGGCACGTACCTAAGTTGCAGGCAACCAATCTCTGTGTTTCTCGATATTTCTCTCTGTCTTTCCCTTTCTCTTCCACTCTCTCTAAAAATCAATGGAAAAATGTCCTCAGGTGAGGAGTAAAAAAAAAAAAAAATAGGATATGTGAAAAGTAGTAGGGGAGATAGTCAACTATGGCAAATATTTTATTACAATTATAATGCAGCAAAATTGATTCAAAGATAAATTGGTAAGAATAAAACAATTTTAAACTAGGACATTAATCTTTAAACACTAATTTTCAAAGTAATGACAACTAAATCATTTGTTACTGAGGTAGCAATAATCAAGATTTTTTTGGAAAAGTTGCTTTAAAATTATGTTTCTACCACATACTGGTTATGAGTTATTCAATAAATGTTTGTGAGGGGACAATATTGTTTACAACACATTTTCTGCCAACCTCTGTTTTTCACTGAATGTGGTGTTGTTTTTTTTTTAACTTGAGGTGGCTTCACAATGTAATCAATAATAGAAGCAGATGGCGTCCCTTTGACCCCTCATTTTAGCATGTAGCCATTTGCAATCAGTTACATGAAAGATATGAGGACATTGTGCATTAAAATTAGCCCCATCTTTTTTAGCTGCCAAAAAGTAGATTTGGTCATAAAATTTGAGTGTAAAGAACCCGTGAGATTGTCTAGTTCAATTCTTGTATTTTACAGGTGAGAAAATGCTTGGTCAGAGAAGTAGTAAATTGACCAGCTCAAGGTCACATATAAAGTGTACAGGAACAGATCTCAGCCACTTGACTTAGTGCCAGAGACCATTGCTTTCACTCCCAGTATCAAAGCTGTCTTTTCTATGGGGGAGATTAGAATATTTATAAAGGGTGTCCCAAAATTCACGCAAGAAGTAATTTTGATAGCAAACACAGGTTTATAATGAAAAATTGTAAATTTTTTATTGATTCATAAAGTATACAGTATAAGGTTATGTATGGAATAGCATATCGGGTAAATGGCCTCCACGGCTTTGCTGGCACATATGCACTCTTTTGTTGAAATTTTCCATGACCGTCTTGCATAAATGTGGCTGAATTTCGATGAGGCTCATTTTCATCTTGATGGCTTGGTTAATCGACAAAATTGTTGCATTTGGGGTTCAGAAAATCCATGAGTGATTGTTGAGAAACAAATGCATCCACAACGTGTCACTGTTTGGTGCAGATTTTGGGCTGGAGGCATCATCGGACCATTCTTCTTCGAAAATGCGGCTGCTCAGGCAATAACAAAAGAGTGTGTATGTGCCAGCAAAGCCGTGAAGGCCATTTACCCGATATGCTATTCCATACATAACCCTATACTGTATACTTTATGAATCAATAAAAAATTTAAAATTTTTCATTATAAACCTGTGTTTTCTATCAAAATTACTTCTTGTGTGAATTTTGGGACATCCTTTATCTATATATATGAAAGCCTAAGCAACCGGTCAACTGGCCGACTGGCCAGTAGCTATAATGTGCAATGACCACCAGGGGGCAGAGCGACAGCAACTTTGTAGAGTGTTCTCGCACACTCTGGGACCCCGTGGGGGATGTCTGACTGCTGGTTTCGGCCCGATCCCTGCAGGCCAGGCCAAGGGACCCCACCTGCTGGAGGGAACCCACTCACTCTACAGATGCCCTTTGAGCCCAAGCACTGCCCCAGGTGTGGCTGGCTGGGAAGGGACCATGGGAGGTTGGCTCCAGGGCTTGTCTGGCCCGCCTCACCCAGTCCCACCCCGCCGGCCACCTTCTAATGAATTTCCTTTCAATGTGCACGAATCCGTACACTGGGCCTCTAGTATTACATAAATTATGAAATATTTTAAGCATCCTGAAAATGAACAACAGTAATATAACTCTGGAGCACTTTCCCATCCAGTTCTGTCAAATCTTAAAACATTGCCATATTTGCATCAGGCTGAAAGAAGATATATCATAATCTATCATGATATCTTATTTTATAGTTCAGAATAATTACATTCAATTTACACTGAAATAATAGCACAATAGCCATGAATTCATTTATAACTCTGTTGAAGTCAATTATATAAATATTCTCAATACCCTAAAAATATTGTTAATAATAAAAATATTATTGCCAATAGTAATCACTAGTAGCCATCATAGTTCTGCTTACTATAGGACAGGCACTTATTGGCATGTTTTATATTATTTTATATATAATTGTGTTTTGTTATTGTCCTAAAGTTCAGCTCATTCTCTTCTAGACAAAATATTCTCTTTTTGTCATTATTCTATGCCCAAAAGGCCTAAATAAGTTCCTTTGTATGAAAAAAACACACAGATGCTTTACTTTTGGGGTAGATGCCACCTCCTATCGGGTTCCCCAACTTCAAGAGCAGAGCTGATGCTGGATTTCAGCCCCTACTTGTCCCTTTAGTCAGGCACTCTTATTTAGGGAAAACCATGAACTTTACTGTGGCAGCTCTGATGGCCAGAAAGAGAAGACACTCATGTCTGGTGAGGGGATCGGATCAAGACAGGGTCAATCTAAAATGAGGAATGTTGTTAAAACATCTGAATTTTGTTTTGGATGATATTATTGAATTTGTATTTGAATATAGGTTATGCCCAATGATGTTCTGAAAAGTTACATCAAAGAGAATGCGGAAACCACACTGAATGAAGGCCAGACTGAGGAGAAGCTAGGAACCCATCCAGGTTGTTCTCCCAGAAATCAAATCTTTGAAACAGATTCTAAATTGAAATGATTGGATTTCAAAGCACATTTTCCTGGAGAATGTGATGGACTAGAAACTGAGGCAGAAGTGTTCTATGAGATATAAAAGATAAGTCTTAACTGCCTCTAATTATTTCATCATCTCCCTCCCTGACCTAAAATTGACTCCACAGAGTAAAATAAAGATGGTGACTTTGTCATCCTCACTTACTACCTCTCCCACTTTATGTTCTACCTACCTTATACTTCTCTCCCTTTCCCAAGCAGAGAGAGCTCTTTCAGATTTAATTTGTTTATGCCACTTATTTGCTGGTCTGGAATTCCCTTCTCTTCCCTTCCAAATCTGGAGAGATGAACAAAACTACATATTTAGACTACTCAAATTTGGAGAGGATCTTAAAAGTTTAAGCTCGAGAAAGTGTCTGGTATATAATCTGTACTCAAGAAATGTTAATTAATTAATTAATTAAGAAATAAGATGAGTGAAGTAGATAATGTGTATGTTTAAGAGTCTTGATAATTTTCGTTGGACTGGAAGGTCTTCCTCCACAATCTTTATCTTAAGTTAAGTTCTTCCTTGTATATGGCTCCATCCAGAAATTTTTGAGATGCTGTGCACAATGCCCTACATGACGTGAGACTCATTGACCTGTGGACCAGGTGATTGATGTGCCTAAGTACTCATATACCTGACTTGCATTTTTTTTTTTTACTCCCATTGTGCTCATTTACTCATGAGTCTTACCCTCAGTCTCATTTTCTTGCTTTAGCATTCTGGTTTCTGCCTGGAATCTGGAGCCTACCCTGAGCCCTGGTTCACTTAGCTGAAGCCTGGGCCCCTTGGCTGTGTCTTGCCCTTGGACAGAGGTACAGCTCCTGGCCTTTTTCAATCTCATCATTAGCTAAAGGTCCTGCTTCCACAGACTGGTACTGGGAATTGCCATGCTCCTGCCCTGTCTGACATGGACTGTTCCTGTCCTGAACCATAGTTCAGGGGCCAAGAGCACAAGCCCTGGAGTCAGATGGACTTGGGTTGTATAAGCTCCTTTATATCTAGCTTAGTGAAGATTCTCACCTCATTCATAAATTTCAACTAAGAGTAAATGTTTAGACTGTGAGGATTAAAATAATAATGCAGAAAACATTCAATAGGATGCACGTAGAAACGACTAATACCTCTTTGACTTCTAAGGTTAGGAACACTGGTCCAAAGCCTATTGAACACTGGCTATTGGGATGGATATTGATCTAGTTGGATTCTGGTTATTGAACTTTAGAGGTCAGACCTACTGTTGAGTAAGCAATGCTCCATGTAGTCAATCTTTTTGTTTCTCTGTTCCCATCTAGCCAGATTCTAACAAGGAAAGGGTGGGAAGAGCACAGAAGTCTATCTGTCTCATAATTTTTCTTAGCCTTGGCACTAGTAAGACAAAGGAGATTGATTACTTTAAAACATAGTAATTAACTAGGCAGAGTAGAAACTGCCAATAATATCAACAAAGCAATTCATTAAGCAGAGTAGGTACTATTAGTTAATAAACTGACTTTAAACAAATGTTTGCCATGGGTAAGCCAAAATCTTGCATAAGAGTTAACTTTGTCAAGTGTTTCTAAATGTTGCCCATTAACGAGCATGGAATAAATATTCTTAGAAATGAATCCAGGATATTTTTCTAGAAACCATGACCCTTAAAATTTCTGAGAAAGTTGCACTTGTGTTCAGCATATTTCATTGTCTCATTCCAGTGATGTGGCCAAATGATCATAGATTTTAGAGTCAGACATGGTTTTGATTTTCACTCTGATATTAACATATTGTCACTGCAGCTTAGTTTTCTCTTAGGGGAAAGGAGAAAGGGGAAAGAGGAAATAGCTTTCTTTTTTTTTTCCAGGATGGCTGTACAGATCAAATATGATAACACTTGTCAAGTGCCCGTGTCATGCCATACCTGATTTCTATCCTAATCTTTGCCTTCTAAAACTATATGGAGGGCACATGTATATTAACTGAACTTAGTGAAACACACAGCTTCTCATCTGGGAATTGCTCTGCATTTATCCCTCATACAAGAAACATCATGTGATCTAATATTCTAAGATAGGACTTGCTGACTCTCTTGATCATTTTTTCTTTTGGGCAGTGCAACTCAAGTTTTGGCTAGGGAGGAGGACAGGGCAAGTGAAATGACTGAATTCATTGACTTGGATAAATGGGAAAAGGAGTGTTGCTATGCGTGTGTTACTATGAATACAGTTATTTCCTTGTACTATTCATGGCATAAATAATTATTGGGTGGCTAGTACAAGTAAGGCACTGTTCTGGGTGCTGGAAATACAACAGTGAACAAAACAGGTCATGTTCCTGGCCTCATGGAACTTAAGCACTAGTGAGAGCTACAGAAAATAAATAACTTAGTAAAACATATAATGCTACAGACAGTGGTCACAATGTTAAGAAAATTAAAGCAAAATGAGAGGGACAAAATGTGCGGGAGTGGGTGAGGTGTTTCTGCCTTTTATAGGGTGGCCAGAGAGAGACTCTTTGATAAGGTGACATTTGGGCAGGGGTCTGAAGAGAGTCAAAGAGAGTTTGCAGATATTGAGCTGAAGAACCTTCCATGTAGAGAAATAATAAGCTGCAAAGGCTCTTGAGGAAGAAGGAAACATGAAATGTTTAAAGAATATTAAGGAGATTGACATGATTGAAGCAAGAATAAGTGATGAGATCAGAGGAATGAGGTATGAGTGGGTGGTTGTTCCCACAGGAGCAATTTCTAAATCTGTGGTGTGTTTTGTGTATGGGAGGAGGCCAGAGATTCTAGGCATACTGCAATAGGTGGGATCACCCTACATATTGCCCACTTTTGAAATATCTGAATGAGTATTTATATAGTGTTATCTGAATGAGTATTTATATAGTGTATGACTGCCACGTACAGCTGTGTATGACTGCCACGTACAGCTGTGCGGGTTGTGGACTGCAGAATTTTTGAAAGCATCATTGACATGGATCTGCTGAGTACACAATCTGTACAGCTGTAAATGGCATCCCTACACATGGGGTTGACCGTATTACCTTTTTAAGATCCCTTCCTATGTTGAAACTATGCAGTGCTCTGCGGATGAAGGTGTTTAAAATCATGGCAACACCTTGCTCAGCTTTGGCTTCTGCTCTGGGGGTGAGGCTGAGAGACAGAAGGGAATATGGAGAAGGGAAAGTCAGGAGAAAAAGGGCAAGAAGGAATTCATATTTTATTGCACATGTGGGGTTGTGTTTTACTCGTTTCAAACATAATTAAGGTACTATGCCAAGTTCTTTGGAGTTGGGGCCGCCTGCCCTCCTGGGTCAATGGGTGTGAGTGTTGGCAATGGAACTGACACTGATCCTGCACCAACACAGCTTTGCAACGATGCTTCCCGCCAGCCAGCCCTGCCCACTCCAAACTCTGGCTCAGCTGAGGATGTTCATCTTCCAGGACACATTCTGGGACATTGTAGGAGTTTCCTGTTGCTACTGGAACAAATGACCACAAACTCAGTGGTTTAAAGCAACACAATTTTATTCCCTGTTCATTCTGGTGTTCAGAAGGCTGAAATGCGCTAACTGTACTAACATCAAGGTGCAGGCAGGGCTGTGTTCTTTCTGATGGCTCTAATAGAGGCTATTTCCCTCCCTGTTCACTTCCAGGTCCTGTTCCCCATCTCGGACTTTCTCTTCCTTGATGACTTGTTCGGACTCCTCTCTCCAACATTAAAACCAGCCATTTTCTCTAGTATTGGGGCTTAGACCACTTCTCTGGCTCCTGCAGCCTTAGGTGAGACCCGCTTCTGCCTCCATCACTCACCCTGGGGAGACCCATCCCTACCTCGGCCCATCTCTCAACTCAAACACACTTCTCAGTGGCATCAGACCAGTCAGTGCTCACTAATAGGTTGAGCTTCCCTGAAAGGAGAGGAGGACAAGCAGGATGAAAAGGGAAGCTTTGGTCCTTGAGATGTTAAGACACTTGGGAAATTGAACCAGGAGAGTTCATCCTCCAACATTGAACTTTAAGGTGATTTTCAGCTATGGAGCAGGATAAGAAGAGATCATTTGTGGTAAGGTAGAAATATTAGTGTGAGGTTTTCTAGAGTAACTTATGTAACTGGGAGATTGTCTGAGAACCTTCTAAGAAATACCAGCTTGCCTTGAAGAATTGTTTTATGTTACCTAATATTTGTTTTCTGGGAAATTTATCCCACTAAACCTTCAAAACAAAAATAAAAAGGAGGGGGAATATGTTTTTCTTTTTTTTCAGTTAATTAGTGACATAGAAAAATTCAGATTTAAGTAGTTCTAGATTCTTAAAAATCCAGAAACTCACAAGTAATTTTGCTAGCCTTGGAGTATGGAAAAAAATAAAATAATAAAATAAATTAAATTACCAACTGCCCAATACACTGACTCCTGTTTTATCTTGTGATTTGCCTGGAATCCAGTAAGCTGCTTCTCTCTCCAAATTTTGTGTGTGTTGATCCAGAATAATTTTTTGATGATTATTAGATTGATTGAAGGCATGTGAAGGATTATTGTTGAAAACATGAGAGAAAAAGATGTGAGGCAATAGCAGGTGTCATAACGGAAAGCACTCTTACTAACAGCATGGATATGATGGTGCATTTTGTTCCAATTTAAAATAAAAAATGATTTAATTCAAGTTTATATCTCTTGTCTTTACTACATGGAGTGTAACAGAACAAATAAAAATGAGATGCTTTATTTTTTATGAAGTGTCTGGGTAAATTATATTTATAAGTAACTCCTGTGTGTGTGTGTATGTTGTGTTTACAGAATTCAGTGGCTTTGTGACTATAATGACATCATCTCTTCCTCCCACCAAATTACTCAACAAGATGGATTTTTCTATTGCTAGCAGCTTCGGCTTTAATGGACAGAAGTATTTATCAGACAAACCACAGCACATTAGGATTGCTACATGAGTAACAAGGATTTGTAAAGACTAACAGACTGGGAATCAGGAATGGTGGATTCAAGTCCCAGCTCTGACATTAACTATGGCTAACGTTGCCCAAGTCACTGAGACCATTGAGCCTCAGTTTCTTCACCTGCAGAATGGAGGTGATAACATTTCTCAGATCTGCTTCTGCCTTCCTAACTGGTCCAGGCTCCCCACGGGTCTTGCCTGGATTGTCTCTGCTTGCTCTTACGTTCGCATAGAATGGCCTTACTGTGCTCCTGCCTTCTGTGTGGCAAACTCCTTTGTAGCATTGAGACCCTGGAGAAGCAGCTCATTCTTCGCCCCAGCCTCCCAAGTAAACTTGAGTGTCCTCCCTTAGAGACACCAAGGGACTTGGCATATTTGATGGAGGAGATTTCCTCATATCCTGCGTCTGTCTTCACAGGTTAGTCTCCTTGAGGCTGTGGAGGTTCAGGATCCTAGTCCTTTCTCTCCTCAGTGCCCAGCACGGTGTCTGACCCTCAGTGGCACTTATCAATGTTTGTGGGTTGAACTGGTGCACACCCTGCTTGTCCCTGGGTTGCTGTAGGTTGTTCTGAAAATCGAAAGGAGAGAGTTAGATACGTGCAGATTGCTTTGAAAATACCTTGGCTGCTTCTAGATTTCTTTCTGCTCACACAGCTCTCTGGATGGGTCATGGCAACTCTCACCATCTCTCAGTTCCAGATATGAGACTCTGGTGCAGCCATGCAGCTTTTTCTTTCAGGTTAAATAAGCCTCGATTCCTGTAGTCATGATTTATAGACCCCATTTCCAACTCTTTAATCATTTTCATTGCTTTTCTCTGGAACCATTCCAAGCTCTCCATTCACTTACGTTGCAGGCACCAAACTGGGTATGGTATTGAAATACTGAGTGAAAGAATTATCTGCTTGTTCCTATATTTAATATTGCTATTTATACATAAATGCTTTTTTCTCTAGTCAGTCTACAAATATTAACTGGGCACTTATGCTCTACCTGGCACTGGCTTCAAAGTTTTTGGCAGTCTCAGCGACATGATTCCTCTCTGTGAGACAGGCTTTCTCCGGCGGTATTACATGAAAAACATTATACTTGTAAACATCCGCATGGTAGTTATTTATGTAAAAGTAAAGTGGCTTTCCATGTCAATAAACATGCTGCCTCTTATCTGGTTTGTTTACATGAAATTAATTTAATAGCTCATCTGCTCCTCGAATAGAGCAAGCATACTCCTTATTCCACATTCCACTGCACATTAAAAATGAAGCAGAAAATGATCTAGTGATTTTTTGTGCATTATAAATTTTAACATGCTCAAATTTAATTCTAACTTATAGATTTTTTTCTAGTTCAGCTGATCATTAAGGTTTTTTTTAATCTATTGTCATTAGAGAGATTTCAGTGGATGTTAAAATATTAATACCATTTAACTACTTAAACACAGTAAAATTATATCACTACTGTATGCTGCTTTATCTTTGAAAGCATTTTTCATATCTCTTATCTCATCAGATCCTCATGGGAACCTTGTTAGGAATTATCACCCTCACTGCCTATTTGGTGAACCTTGGGGGCACAAGCAGAGCCAAGGCTCAACCAAGATCAGTTGGTTAACGGGAGATAAGTATTCTGACTTAACATAGTTTTCTTCTTCATTAGAGTTTCTCAAAGCTTGAGAAAAAAATTGGACTTTTACTATTATATAAAACCCCTATAGATGAAAAGTTCTAGGAAAGCCAAAATAAGGTCACAAAATGTTTAGTATTAATGTTATTTTGATGTAAAAGATTTTTAATGCACACAAACCACCATGTAGTGCATATAATTATATCATCAACAATATAACTAAAGTGTTGACAACAATATTTATTCATAGACTATGTAAGTATTGTGGACTGGTAAAATAGCTATTTATTAGTTAGGAATATTTCTCTGTTTTCTAGCTATCATCTATCTATCTACCTATCCTCATCCCACCCACTAATCTATTCTATTTCTATGTCTCTATAAAGAGTGCCTATTTCATATAAATGAAATCATACAATATGTGGTCTTTTCTAACTGTCTTCTTTCATTTAGCACAATGTTTTCAAGGTTCATCCATGTTGTAACATGTTTCATTAATTTAAAAAAAATATATTTTATTGATTTTTTTACAGAGAGGAAGGGAGAGGGATAGAGAGTTAGAAACATCGATGAGAGAGAAACATCAATCAGCTGCCTCCTGCACACCCCCTACTGGGGATGTGCCCCCCAACCAAGGTACATGCCCTTGACCGGAATCAAACCTGGGACCCTTCAGTCCGCAGGCTGATGCTCACTGAGCCAAACTGGTTAGGGCGTAGCATTAATTTTTAATGAATAATATTCCATTGTATGGATATACCACATTTTATTTATCTTTCATCAGTTGATGGCCATTTGGGTTCTTTCCTATTTGGGGACATTATGGTAGTGCTGTTATGAACATTTGTGTACAAGCTTTGGATGGGTATGTGTTTTCAGTTCCCTTGGGTTTATATCTAGGATAAGAATGGTTGAGTCATATAGTAACTCCATGTTTGACTCTGAGGAACTGCCAACCTGTTTTTCAAAGCAGCTATACCATTTTACATTTCACCAGGCATGTGTAAGGCTTCCAATTTCTGATGTCCTTGTCAACACTTACCATTATCCATCTTCTTGATGGCAGACATCTTATTCTAATCATCAGTCTTCAAAATAAGGGAGAGCATAGAATTAACTTTATTCAATTAAAACCACCTTCAGTTTCAGGTGTGTTATCTTTGAGAAAAGCAGGAAGTTTGGAAAATTTGTCTTCTTTTTAAACATTCAGAGGAGATAGTCTTAATACCATGTTTTCCCTTTTGCCTTGAGATCACTGTTATATAAAGCTTATATTTAGTTTTAGCTAATGGTCTTTCAATACATTTCAGATAAGTTTTCAGGAATTTGGGGAAAAGATTCTTTTGTACAGGCTCTTGGGGAGAATGACCTTTGTGGGCTGATCCTCCACTTCCACCCCCCTACCCCATTTTCTGAATCTCCTCGAGCATCTAAGGAGAAGCATTGCATGGGAAATACCTCCTTTGGCAATCATTCAGTAGCCATTGTCTAATATAGAGAGTTAAACGCCTACCTGGCTCTGGTAGCACCAAGCTGCAATCTTGTCTGAATTCTGCTGTTCTTTGATCTCATCAAAAGGCATATTTACACATGGACCGATAAGGCCCCTTGGCACTGGGACCCAGGTTTCATGCAGAAACAGAGTTGGCACAGGACTGATGAAAACTCAATTATGATTTATGTCTATGCAACAGAGTTTCCCATTGATTACCTGCCAGAACCATGATAAAGCAATGTTAGGCCTGAAGCCAAGTCTTCCCAGCCGTAATCGTTGCTTAGGTTTTGTATTCTGTGCCCTTTCTCGAGTTTTCTGAACATTTGTGAACAATAATGCACAAAATGATCCTCGGATGCAAACTTGTCTGCAATAAAGGATGCCCTTCTTAGTGTCCAGGTTAACTTTGTGTTTACCTTCCATTTGGGATTTATCCAGCACCTGCTTACATGCATGATGCTGTTCGAAGTTATATAGGATGTAGAAGAAATGGAAAACATGGCTCATGTCTTGAGGAACTTGCCTAGAGCGATCTGAAGGAGGTAAGTTGTTTAGCGATGAAGACACTTTTCCAAGAAGCAATTCCCTTGTATTGTTGTTATGTTGGTGAAATTGAGCAACCTGAGGGGATGATCAGAGTAAGCTGAAACTAGACTGAGAGGCTTCTTGCTTATGATTATTAATTGAGGAAGGGCATTAAAAATAAAAGCTATCACAGCTAGGTAGAGGGGATGTAGAATGAGGGTCATTAAGGGGTTCCTGTGGAAAATTTAGCTTTCTTGATAGTTTCCTGTTGAGATGGTGATTATTGGACTCCTCATATTTAAAGCTAATATCTCTTTAAAGTAGCTAACTTTAAAATAGTTCAAAATATCTATATTAACATAGTGCCCCTGTGTGATGGGCCCTGTTCTAAGTGCATTACCCATGGACTCATTTAAATCTCAGAACATTCCTTGTGAAAAAGTTCTATTGTTATCTCCATTTTATAGACTGGTTAACTTTAGATTGGAGAAAGTACAAGGCTTGTCCAAGTTCCCACAGCTAATAGGTGGTGTTGCTGGAATTTGAAGCCAGGTAGTCTGGCTCCAGGTTCTGTGCCATCAATCACCACCTCAGATGGCCTCTCATAGATGGAAAAGGAAAACAGAGGGGCATATGCGATGGACTATGTCCTGACCAGCCCTTTCTCACAGTGGGGAAACGGGTCACTGTTCTTCAATCTGAGGATCACTCATAGTTGGCAAGCAGCCAGTTCTGAAAAGCCATTCTTCTTCAGCTCTTTAGAATCTGTTCAGTTAGGATTGTGCTATGGACTGAATTATGTCACCCTCAAATGATATGCTGAACTCATAACCCAGTACCTCAGAATATGACCTCACTTATAAATAGGTAATGAAGCTACTTTCTATGGCAGCCTTAGGAAACTAATGCGGGTTGAAAGTGGCTTTCAGGTGTGTGAGCGGGCCTCCTGTTAGCTGGGGGCTATTAAATGCTCAAAAGAGGATCTGATGTCCACATATCAGAGAGGGGAACAACTGATAACCACCACAGATAGGTGTCACACAAAACAAAAATCTTATCTGATCACCTAGGACCTCATATAAATAAAAACATTTCAAATTGATCACTACCTCTAAAAATGTACCTAAAACAGAAACGTAGTTCTTGTCAGAAGCTGGGTTATGCTATTGATTAGACAATATAGTTACATTCCAAGGAGGGCTCCACTCCCTCCCTCCTGCTCCAAAGCAATTCAAAGACCCCTTATCACCAACCTTCCTACCATTATTTATACTAAAGGTACAGCCCTATTTGATAGGATGAATAGTATAATTTATTCCATATCCTAAAAGAACAATGCTCTCTATCCCAAATTATAGCCTTCTTTTATTGTACGCTAGCCCTAAACTATATGCTAGGTATTTGATTGTCAAATTACAAGTTTAATTTTCATAGGTCAATGTTTTATATGTGGAACAGAAAACATCAAGCAACCGTATCCCTTTAGAGACCACTGCTATTTTCTCCATTGTCTCCTAACAAAATACATTAGAGAGATCAAAATATTGCCGCATTTATTCCTTGGCATTTGGCTGCTTGAAGAGTAGGAGCTAAATCTAGACAGAACTCCAGGTAGAGATGCTTTAAAAAAACTGGCCCTATTATGGCTGTGCTCAGCTCAGAGCCTATAGGAACAGTCTTTTGACATGGCAGACCATAGCCTTTGGGGCATGCATGTCAAACTCAGAGGCTAACACGGACCAAATAAATGAGGCATGCGGCCCGTGGGCCACGAGTTTGACATGCTTGCTTTGGGGTTCCAAAGGATTGCATTTAGGTTTCTCTTCTTTGAAACTTGGCTCTTAATGATCTAATTGAGCTGACTTCACCCCCTCCCTCTCCTGGCTATCTAGAGACACATAGCACAAACATTCTTTCTTACATGCATATTATGGCTTTATTATTTCAAACAAGGAGTGGCCTGAACAGGCCTCTGACTCCACTGGCCAATTATTGTCTAAAAGAAAGGCCACTGATAACCCTTTTAGCCTTTTCTTATTTTTTTTTCTTTTTCCAAACAAGTTATTGTCTTTGCTAGATATTCTCACCTTTTAGCTAGTTTATAAATACTTAAACAATCTCATACAACTGGTTGCTATTTCCACAATATGCATTTCACAATGGTTTATCTGGGAACACACAGTAGAAAGTATTCTGCTCAAAGTTAAAGATGATTTCAGTGTTAGGTTGATGTTTTATTTTGTTCGAGGTGGGATTCTAGTCTTGAACATATTCAGCTAATCCTAATGGAGTAGAACTGTGGGGCCTCACTGCCTGTTCATTGGGATCTGCAGTGGGTTCACAATCATTTTCTAAGACTAACCCTGGTCTTTCTTGCCAGTGCTCCCTTCATTCACGTTGGAGAGGAGTGGCCTGGATATGTACCTTGACGGGTCCTTAGCAAAAGGAGATGAACCCTAGTCCTAGCTCTGGGCACTGGGAGATGAACTCGATGGCACAGAGAATAGTCACTCTCAATGCAGTTGCTGTCACCCACAATATTGATCAGAAGCCAGGGGAAACACTATTCAGAGAGAATTGCTGAGTTAATTCACCTCCTTATACTCTAAATTAAATTCCTGTGTCAAAGCTGATTAGCAGAGTCAGAAACACTGCTTTGCTGTGTTGGCCATCTCTGCCTTCTCTTTTCTTCTTTCTGAACATCTCTTCTCTGTCTATGTCTGTGCATGTGCCATTAGCCTCCAGCAGCGATTTTCAACCCTTTTCACCTCACGGCACACATAAACTAATTACTAAAATTCTGAGGCACACCAGAGGATACATTGTGTTTTTTGTCAATATGACAAAAACATAGGCATAATCTTGATTCATTCACACTGGATGGCTATTGTGTTAGCTGTTGTCATTTTTTAACTTTGACAACGTAAGGGGGGGAAAGGTCAGTGCCCTTGACTAAATAGTCCGGTATGGCATGTTTTACAAATTCTTGTGACACATGGGTTGAAAATCTCTGGTCTACATCAAGAGTCATTTGAGTAAGCAGCCTCATGAATCTTGTTGGATGAATTGTAAAGGAGTGTGATGGTGGTTCATGACATCATCCATTTATGAGGATCCCAGGGAAAGTTCCTGTCTGGTCTGAGGACCAAGAGCAATTTGACTTCCCCAGGAAATTTGGGTTGTTAGTATCTCATGGACACTGTGAACTGTGTAACTGAGGTTTTCCTTTTCATGGTGACTGTCACAAAATTTCGAGCCAGGTTTACAACTCACCTACTGCACACGTGTGGGTTATTATGCTATGCTATGCACTGTAGACTCATTCCTGACTCTGTACTCTTGTTTTCCCTTCCTCTCTTGCCTCACTTTTAACTGATGCTATTGAGTCATTTCTATGTGTCTTGTTATAGGCTGCTTTACATATTTTCAGGGACAGAGCAAAATATGAAAATAAACCCATGTCTATAATAATAAAAGCATAATATGCTCATTAGACTGGACATCCTTTCAGATGTCCTTCCGGACGACCTTCCGGACGATGCTGCTGCAGCAGGGGCTGAGGCAGAGGTGACCGTGGTGGTGGTGGGGGCCAAGCCCCTTGCACGAATTTCGTGCATCGGGTCTCTAGTACATAAATAAAATAACTCAAATGGGGTTGCAAAGGGAGTGTTGCAGATTGGTTTGTGAAGAAAAAAATAGGGGCTTCCAGATGCAGGGAGCAACACAAACAAGTAATGTACAGTGAATGGTTTTATCAAGGGAGCTGATAAAAACCTTTCTTATTATGGTTAAAGTAATGTAGATAGCTGCTCAACTGAATGTCTAGAATACAACATGGGAAAAGATGCATGATATAAAAATGGAATTGCTTTTAAAATCTCTCAGTCTGATAAATATTTTTCTCAGGAATGAATATATGAAAATATTTTAGTTACTATTCATTGAAATGGAACCTAAAAGTTATCTGAAAAAAGAAGGAGGCATTGAGATAAGAAAATCATATTAGTATCTTTAAGCTTAATACATCTTCATTTGTTATTTAAATTGTTAGGAAAGAATTAGGTGATGGCATTCTTTCCATTTTTATTCATGCCTGCTGGAGGTTCTGACTACATCTATTTGAAAAACAAACATGGGGAAAAACCTGAGCATTTTATAGTCAGATTAGTGTAAATAGGAAATTCACATGAATAAGGATGACAATAATTCCAATAATTCAAAGGTAGGAAACATTATACCTACTCTATTTACCTGGAAATCTTTTAATCTCAAGGCTCCACTTTCATTGATCAGTTCTATGAGTTAAGGGTTTTGCTAGTTGATTACTGCTATATTCCAAGTATTCAGCCCATTGCTCAGAACACAGTAGATAATCAGGACTTATATATTGAATGAACAAATGAGTGAGTGAATAAATAAATGAGATGTGTGTGAGGTTTAAACTGTATTTGTACAATCAGGATAAAGTTGATTTGACTTTGGGGAGGCAATGACAGCGACTTTACTTTTGCTCCATTTGGAGAATATAGACTAAAGTAAAATTCGTTTAAGAGTTAATATCCCAGATCACTGTTTAAATGTTACCATTTTTATGATTATTTGAAAATCTGTTTTCCTCCACAGTGTGGAGCCTACCCCAAGATGATTGTTTTGTAAAATAATTGTCTTCCTGTTGGTGTTAGAATCATGAATACTGGCGGTATAAGGACCTTCTAGATCATTAGCTCCTTCCTGGGAGATGAGGGGGTGAATGACTGGAGGTGATACCTCAGACCTAGATCACTTTCTTTTCCATGGAGACTATGTGGTACAGCAGTTACCCACACTAACTCTGGAGACAGACAGGACCTGCTAGAATCTTCTCTCATCTCTAAGATGAGAATAATAGTTCCCACTTCATAGGATTGTTTGGGATATATGATGAAATGATGAATGTAAAGTATTTAGAAAACTGCTTGGCATTATTTAAATAAAGAGTTCCAGGATACAGCCAAGTTGCATTATTAGAAAATAAAGCATAATTAGCTTGAGAGTCTAAATTCATCTCCACATATTAAATTTTCCCTATACCCAAGTAGAATGGATTGCTTCCTTCTCTAAACACCTATCTGGTGTTCTACATGTCTGCTAACCACCCCCTCCCCCTTACCCTCCACCTCTCAAATAGTGACCCTTGAAAAGGCAGGATCTGCCTTCAAGATAAGCAATTAAATTGTCCATTAATATTATTTGAATAATTATCAATATTATTCTTTAATGAAATTAATGCAGTGGTCCCAGACCAAGGCACTGTCCACACAGATGCCTTTAATGATTAATCCAATGATTCAAACTATAGATTTTTTGCCCTTGCTCAATTTTTTCAGAGAGGACTAATTTAGTCACATTTGTTATTTGTCTGAATAAGGAGTTTTCAACCTTGGCACTATTGACATTTTGTCATGGTGAATTCTTTGTTGTGTGGGGCTGTCCTGTGCCTTGTAGGAGGCTTAGCAACATCCTTGGCTTCTATCCACTGGGCATCAGTAGCACCTGCCTTCCCTACCAGTTGTGGCAATAAAAGGCATCTCCAGACATTGTCACAAGTGTCCTGGAGAGCAAAACCATCCCCAGTTGAGGGACATGGGGATAGATTACATCAAACTGTCACTTTTCTTAATTAGCCTTTAGAAGCAATCTCTGGAATATGCTTTGAAATAAGATCATAGAGTCTTTCTGAGGCAGTTTAGAAACAGAGAAGGAGAATTTTCAGCTCTGAATGGTTCAGAGGGTTGGATCAAATGACCATCTGAAGTGGCTCTCAAGTCTCTGGATGGAAGACACAGCAGTCCCACATGCCTCCTTGGGTCAGCCCCCTGTTTGCCTGTATATACTTAACATATAATTTTCAAGCTTGCCCTTCTATGATGTATTAAATAGGGGCT
Organism: Myotis lucifugus; assembly: GCF_000147115.1. NCBI lineage: Eukaryota > Metazoa > Chordata > Mammalia > Chiroptera > Vespertilionidae > Myotis > Myotis lucifugus. The sequence continues at coordinate 19,964,141 of NW_005871054.1, forward strand.
CGATAGTCAAAACTACAGGGGAATAGTCACATATCTTGCTTCCTTTAAAACATTTTTGCTTTATTTGTTTATCAGTTTCTAATTGACCATATTTGCCTTGCCCCTCCCACCTGCACAAAGGGTCCTTTTCTAGGTCGGTTGAGTATAGTAAGACCAGAGGTTTGTGGTGATCGTGGCTGTACACACATCTCAGAGCCTCTCTGCACGTCAACAGGGCTAATACACCTGGTGCTTGGAACATAGCCTAGCATGGCTATGATAGCAGATTCCCAGCTCCCACTCTAACTCTTTCCAGCTGCTCCACCCCATAGATAATCCGCGCATTGTGCAGAACAATCCCAGAGCTGTTCAGAGAGCATAGCCCAGGGCCCAGGGGTTGCTATTTATCTGTGGCATTAGATCAAGAATGATATGGCAGTAGCTTTATTGACGTGCTTAGGAAAGACTTCTATCAACAACATCTGAGGCTCTGGTCCTTTCTCTCAGCCCTCTATTGTCACTGAAAACAATGCTGTCTGTGTTTGAGGATTGGACATGTTCTGGGAAAACCTGCCTTAGGAATGCACACGAGCTTACAATGGCCTCTGGGCACATCCCTTGGTATTCTTTGTTTCAGATATACATCCCTGCACAGGTGAGGGAAAGTAAGATTGTATACACTTTGTTGAGTGTTCACTGGGTTTATTGGTCAGTCTGGGGTTAAGGAGGCTCAGAAGGATATGCAGAAGCCAAGAAGCCAAGGTGACTGATTCTAAAAGAGCTAGATGATCCTTGCCACCATAAAGTGTCTCTTAGTTCCATGCAAAACAAGTTCAAATAAAGACTCTTCCCAAACCTGGTCATCCTTCAACTATACAGATGGTCAAATTAAAATGAATTACCCTTAAGTGGGGAGGTGCAGAAGGATCTGGCTTCAGAATATCCATAACACGGTAAAGATGGAAAAGTACTTGTGACCAGGAAGATTGGCTAAAGGAAGAGGCAACAATAAATGAAGCCATAACATTTTCCAGAGATAGGACTCTGACTTAAACACAGATCAAGTAGAGTTGTGAATAAGATTTAAAAAGAACCCACAAAGAAGGGTTTCAATTTTCTTAAGTAATTTTTAGCACGAGGTTTATGTGAAGCATGGAAGAAACTTTATCTTTAACATTAGTGACTTGTGTTGGCATACTGTTTTTATTGACTATTATTCCAAGCTGTGGCTTTTATATTTTTCTCTTCTCTTTGACTGATATTTGATGAGTACATTTTAAAGAACACTTTGCTATTTTATGGCCAGGGTGCTAGCTCTAGCAAGTGGGAATTTGTAAAACTGAACAATATAGCCCTTCCAACATGGTTCCCTCTGTTATGCACCAATAAATAACAGTGATTTCAAGGATGATTAATCATAATCATTGTAAAGCACTTTGGCCAAGCCAACATCTGTTTCCATGGATACAGCAGTTAGCCATCCCGGTTTTGTAATTTATATGTTTTAGTTATTGTTCCCAGATGACTATAGGACCATTGTACATAATATGACCTTTTAACTTTAGGCCCCAACGGACTCTGTGGTTTACACGCAGCCTGTAGTCCTTTTGAGAAGTTTTCCTTGAGAATTTGTGGAGCTCTGAGGAAATGAAGCAGGATTTCAAAGTTCTTCCCATCATCGCTCCCTTGAAGAGGCAAAGTGAAGAAAAGAACGGTGGTGATTATGTCAGTAACAAGCACTTAATAATTCTGATGACATTGTCAACGAATCAGAGATCTAAAGACTCGCATGCACTGGGGAAACTGAGGAACGGCTCCCTCCATATTCACACTGCAATTGAGTGGGAAGCTGGTTTACAACCAGGTCTCCTGATTCTCAGGGCGGGGCTCATCTTTTCCTCAATTATTTTACACAAATAGGTTTTATTCAGTTCTTTATTGAGTGCATGTTTATTGAGCCCATACTATGTGCCAAGCTCCAGGCTCAGTGCTGGGAAGTTAATGGCAAGTCAATGAGAAGTCAAAACGTGTCCTGGTTCCTGCCCTTGTGGCTCAGAAAGAAGCTAGAGCAGTGGTTCTCAACCTTCCTAATGCCGCGACCCTTTAATACAGTTCCTCATGTTGTGGTGACCCCCAATTTCATTGTTACAAATTGAACATAATTAAAGCATAGTGATTCATCACAAAACAATATGTAATTATATATGTGTTTTCCAATGGTCTTAGGTGACCCCTGTGAAAGGGTCGTTAGACCCCCAAAGGGGTCGCAACCCACAGGTTGAGAACCGCTGAGCTAGTGGGAGAGGATCGCATTAAGCAAATAATCACAGAGGCCAACGGACAGTAAGGCTGTGACAAGTTGTGAGCCGGTGAGAGCTGTTGTACCCTGAAGGCTTGTCATCAAGCGTTAGGTCTAGTCACAGAGGTAAGGACAGGCTTCTCTGGAGCACTGTCACCTGAGCTGAGATCTGATGAAGGAATTAACTATGTGAAAGTCAGAGGAAATAGCATGTCAGGGGCCAGCATGTTCTAATGCCTCCAGGCAAGAGGAAGCAAGCTGAGTACCAGCACTAAAAGCAGGTGTGACAGGAGTGTAGAAACACAGGACAGAATGATCTGGGGCCTGATTATCCAGAACTGTGTGGCCCGTAATGAAAAAAACAAAAACAAACTGTCTCTATTCTAGTTATAGCATGGACTCACCTTCAGTAGCTTTGCTTGATTGGATTGTATCAGAATCCAGAGTAGCTGGGGACCAGTGGCTGGAATCTCTCCTGCTTCGGTCCTTTACCCCTTTAAACATCTTACTGTGATTTTCTCCACATTTAGGTGTGAAGTCCAAATGCTGAGAATGTCAGGAAAGCCCTGAGGTCTTGCCTGTTCTTGTCTAGTCTGGTTTCATATGCTGCAGCCCCTGTGTCTGGGGTTCTGATCTCCTCTCAGCAGACGAGGGAGGCCATGCAGTGGACCCTTGTCATGGGACTGAGCAAACAGACAAGTGCAGACCTTTCTCTTTCTATGCATAGGGCTCCAAGTAGTTCTCCCACATGCTGGATGCATAAGATATTGCATAAGAAGTGGCCCTGTCTGCATTAGTTGGTGGGTTTTTTTGGGGGTAATCCTCACCTGAGGATATTTTTCCATTGACTTTTAGGGAGAGTGGGAGAGAGAGGGAAAGACAGAGAGAAACATCGATGTGAGAGAAACGCGTAGATTGGTTGCCTCCTGTATGCTCTCTGACCAGGGCCCCGGGCCAGGGAGGAGCCTGCAACCAAGGTAGATGCCCTTGACCGGAATAGAACCTAGGACTGTTTGGTCTGTAGGCCGACACTCTATCCACTGAACCAAACTGGAGAGGGCTTCAATAGTTTTACATGCTGCACACTAAATAGCCACGCACATAGCAGCTGTAATAACACACATTTATCATCTCACGGGTTGTCTGGGTCGGCAGTCCGTACATGGCCTAGGTGGGTCTTCTGGAAGTCTTCAGTCAGGATGCTGGCCCAGGCTGCTTTCTCATCTGGAGACTCGTCCTGGGCAAGCCCCAGTTCCAAGCTCCATCAGGTTGTTGGCAGAATTCCTTTCCTCGTGACTGTAGCACTTAGGGCAATTTGCTTCTTCAAAGCCTGCAAAGAAAGCAAACCCCTAGAGCAGCGGTCGGCAAACCGTGGCTCACGAGCCACATGCGGCTCTTTGGCCCCTTGAGTGTGGCTCTCCCACAAAATACCACGTGTGGGCGTGCACGTACAGTGCGATTGAAACTTCGTGGCCCATGCACAGAAGTCGGTTTTCAGAAAGGAGATAGACGAAACAAGTATACAAGACGAGTGTGGATGGGAGAGTTGGAAGGGGTCGACCTCAGCGAATGTACCTCAATCAGATTGAGGACGTTTTTAGCCAAGGCCAGTTTAGGAGTACCCTAATTAAGTTAATAACAATGTACCTACCTATATAGTTTAAGTTTAAAATATTTGGCTCTCAAAAGAAATTTCAATCGTTGTACTGTTGATATTTGGCTCTGTTGACTAATGAGTTTGCCGACCACTGCCCTAGAGCAAGCTGGCTATCAAAATGGAGTTTTATGTAAATTAATGCAATCACAGGAGTGACATCCTAGCTATCGCCTTTGTCATATTCTATCGGTCCAGCCCAGGCTCAGAGAGAAGGGATTACGCAAGAGTACGCACAGTGAGAGGTGGGGGTCCCCCAGTCAGGGTTGTCACACGCTCCACGCCTAACTTGCATGCACGCTCTCACGGACTGTCTGTATAAAGACTGGACATGGTTTGGGTGCCAACGGAAAGGAACATGGAAGCCCAACAGCAAGTGACAATCCCTTAGCCTAGCTCCTGTGGAATAAATGATGGAGCACAAATGACTATGGGTGATGGGGCATAAGAGGTCACGGGGCTTTTCTCTAGGTCACCCTGCTCCCTTGAGGAGAAAAACAGCAATTAGGTGGATACACTGACACCAAGAAAAGAACAGGAGTCAGGCTACAAAGGCAGAAAGAGACAGGGTTGTGGCAGAAAATGGCACTGGCCGAGTTGGATGGAGTTCCGGCCTGCAGCCTCAGGTGGTCATTTCCCCCCTATGGGAAGTGCCAGTGAAATGAAACAAGCAGCTTGAAACAGGTGATCACTCAGTCTCTAGATCAGTGGTTCTGACCTTCTGGCCCTTTAAATACAGTCCCTCATGTTGTGACCCAACCATAAAATTATTTTCGTTGCTACTTCATAACTGTAATGTTGCTACTGTTATGAATCGTCATGTAAATATCTGATATGCAGGATGGTCTTAGGTGACCCCTGTGAAAGGGTCGTTGGACCGCCAAAGGGGTCGCGACTCATAGGTTGAGAACCGCTGCTCTAGATGGTAGTGTGTGTGTGTGTGTGTGTGTGAGAGAGAGAGAGAGAGAGAGAGAGAGAGAGAGAGAGAGAGAGAGAAAGTAGAGGTCAGAAGGGACCAAATCCTAAACTTAGCTAGAGAGCGAGGAGGGAAAAAATAGAACAAGAGAGGCTTCATATCCTGATTACGGCTTTTGGCTTCTCTATCATCCTGTGAGGAAGACAAGGTTCAGCAGAAAACTGATTTGCCCAAGGCGGTGCATTACCTTGTTAGTTTACCATCTTCTGACTTCTAGTTTGTGCTTGATGACCTCACCATGGATTGCGAAGCTATGGAGGGAGGTTTCAGGGTGCTCTAAGGAGGGTGGAAAGCAAGGGAAAGTGAAGGGGGGTCAAAGGAGAATGACAAGACATGTAATTATAAACTGGGCCCATTCACACTTTTCTTCAGTGGGTATGATGGTGACTTACTACTTCAAACAGAAAATGTCTATTGTTTTTAAAGTGACTTTTGGATAGACATTCTTAGTAACACATAGGCAGCTCTTCCTTCTGCCATTCACATAAGGGGAAGGAGTTTTTGCTTTGTGTTATGCAACCCTGGAAGGCTTGCTAGGTTGTGCAGGGCTGTGGGGGGTGATGGTGTGGGGGAAGATCTTAGTCTGGCTCCTCTCTGAGCCTGGTGAGTGGTGGTACCAACCCTCCCATAGCACAAGTCCCTGCCAGGACAGGGCTGTGACAGTGCTGTCACCACCCCAGGCCAGCAGTCACAGAGGGAAGAATTTCACTCAGTTTTCCTTGCTTATAATCTTGAGGATGCAAATGGAAACAACAATTAGTCTCATTTTTCACCCATCAGCTTAGCAAAAAATGAAAAAACTGAAATAGCCAGGTGGGGGGGTATAACTGATACAGCCACTTAGAGAGCAATTTGGCAGTTTTATTTTTTAAAACCCACCTAAAAGTGCACATATATTTGACTTTGAAATCTATACACCAAAGAGATAGCTCTTCTAACTGACAGAGCTGCCACTCATTATTAGTGAAAGTAAAATATTTGAAACAACCCAAATGAAGAAAATATTGTGAAATATTCTAACAGAATAGACGTAAGAGAGGTTGTTCATACAATGAAACACAATCCACTAGTAAAAAACAGGAACACAGCCACTTGACATAAACATGGATGGAACTCAAAAACCTATTAAGTGGGAATATTGCAGAACAATATGATTTTATGATGTAATTTTTTTAAAACGTGAAATGCAGCACAAAAATTACAATATGTCTTATTTATGGATACACTTATATATATATATCCAACTCTCACATTGAATTGGGAGGCTGAATAGCAAATGCTGGTGGGGGTTGCTTCTGAGGAGGGAGGAAACTGGGTCAGAGGGTAGGAGACTAAGGGGACTTTAACTTAATTTATCATGTATTATTTCTTTTAAAAACACAGTGCTGTATTTAAATGTCAACATATGACTAATTTGTGTGTGTGTGGGAGGAGGGAGGGCAGGAACAAGTTTTTATTTTATCCTTTGAGATTTTTAAGAAAAAGTTCTCAAAAAATATCATTAATGAAGAAGACCAATCTTTCTTACTAACTGTAGAATTTGAAACATTGCAAACCTACCTTCCTGTGTGTAGTGTGATGGGGTAGCCTGAGCTGAAAGGGTTTTAGAGGGTTAGTTTCCGCAGAATTGGGGATAAGGACACGCAAAAGCATATCTTATGGAGCTATAAATTGCCCCTTTGCAAACACTTTGCATATTTGGAAACTTTTAAAAAACAATGTGCCCAAAGAAAATTGTAAGTAAAGAGTCGCCGAGTTGGATATGCACGATGATTGCAGCTAATTATATTTTTAATAGAATTATTCTTTGGTGTCTAGGAAAAGGAAGTTCAAAAGCAGGAAATAAATTATTATTTTTTACACTAAGTCTGGATTTCAGATTGGACCCAATTGTGATTGGAAATGGCCTTGTTGAGTTTTTTGTTTTTTTTCTGTATAGATGAGTGGCTGTGGAGCAAAAGCACTTAGTGAGCTCGAGGGGGAACCAATATATTTATAATTTTGAAAGCAAATGCCGGATCTGCAGAAGTAAACATTTCCATTCAATAATGTTCAAAAGAACCAGACTCCTTGCTGCTTTGATTGTCAGAGGAAAAAAAATCCAAGATACTGCTGGAAATATTCTTTGAATTAAAGAAAAAAACTGGAATGATTAAGAGAGTTAAATTATGAAGTGATCAGAGATTTCTGTATCTCAGAAACCTGTTACTGTTGCACACCATTAAAGCTAAGTTTCATTAGTAAATTATTCCAAGGGTTATTGGTAGTAATTCTCTGCATGATTCTATATCCAAAGTACAGAATCAGTGTAGAATCAACACTTGCTGTTCACTGTGGAGGAGGTCAACAAATAGAATTCTTGTTTTTCAGTTACCTCTTTCTTCCCAGCTCTAATCCCTCCCTCATTTTGGTTCCAGATTTAACCTTTCAAGGAATCTCTGATGCCATCACTCCCTTTCTTGGAAAGGTTAAAGAATACCTCACTTTCCACTCGATTTAGAACAAACTTACTGACCTATGAGAATGTTGTTCCGAGTGTTATTCCCACCACACCATTCTACAGCCTGCCAAGCCAAGTGGGGTGTTTTTTTTTGTTTGTTTGTTTTGTTTTTTTAACTATAGTGGGCACTCCAAGTAGTTTAGCTTTGGGATCTTTCCTAACTATTCCTCACTATTTTCTTATTTCCCCCCCCTTACTTCCTTTATTTATTTTCCCTGCCAATATGCTCTATAAATTACAAGGATTATCTTAAAATGTATGGCCTCCATGAAACCTTTCTTTTTTTTTAAATTAAATCTTTATTGTTCAGATTACATTTGTTCCTCTTTTTTTCCCCCCATAACTCCCCTCCTCCCACCCTCCGCCCTCACTCCCCACCCACTGTCCTCATCCATAGTTGCACGATTTTTGTCCAGTCTCTTCCCGCATCTCCCACTCCCCTTTCCCCCCCAAGAATAGTCAGTCCATTCCCTTTCTATGTCCCTGGTTCATTATAATCACCAGTTCATTCTGTACATCAGATTATTTATTCACTCGATTCTTAGATTCACTCGTTGATAGATGCATGTTTGTTGTTCATAATTTATATCTTTACCTTTTTCTTCTTCCTCTTCTTAAAGGATACCTTTCAGCATTTCGTATAATACTGGTTTAGTGGTGATGAACTCCTTTAGCTTTTCCTTATCTGTGAAGCTCTTTATCTGACCTTCAATTCTGAATGATAGCTTTGCTGGATAAAGTAATCTTGGTTGAAGGTTCTTGGTATTCATCACTTTGAATATTTATTGTCATTCCCTTCTGGCCTGCAAAGTTTCTGTTGAGAAATCAGCTGACAGTCGTATGGGTATTCCCTTGTAGGTAATTGAGTCTCTTTCTCTTGCTGCTTTTAAGATTCTCTCTTTGTCTTTTGCTCTTGGCATTTTAATGATGATGTGTCTTGGTGTGGTCCTCTTTGGATTCCTTTTGTTTGGGGTTCTCTGCGCTTCTTGGACCTGTAAGTCCATTTCTTTCACCAGGTGGGGGAAGTTTTCTGTCATTATTTCTTCAAATAGGTTTTCAATATCTTGCTGTCTCTCATCTTCTGGTACCCCTATAATTCTGATGTTGGTGCGTTTGAAACTGTCCCAGAGGCTCCTTACACTATCTTCGTATTTTCGGATTCTTTTTTCATTTTGCTTTTCCAGTTGGGTGTTTTTTGCTTCTTCGCATTTCAAACCTTTGACTTGATTCTTGTGCTCCTCTGGTCTGCTGCTGGGTGTCTGTATAATATTCTTTATTTCAGTCAGTGTATGCTTAATTTCTAGTTGGTTCTTTATCACAACATCGAGGGTCTCATTAGATTTCGTGAGGCTCTCATCAAGTTTATTGGCAGCTTCTAGCACATTATTGAAAGCCCTCAAAAGTGCGTTTTTTAGCTCTATATCCTCCATTTCTGTCATGTTTTTTTTGTCTTCGCATTTTTTATGCTTTCTTGGTGCACCCCCTTGTGGTCTTTGTGTGCAGTCTTGTTCTAGTTAAGCCTTGATTGTTGTAGTTAATACTAGAGGGATTTGACCACCAGGCTAACTGCCTGTGAGAATCAGCTGTGTCTGCCGTGGGAAAACTTCTGTCCTCTGGAGAGGTGCTAATCTAGCCTTTGCCTGAGGCTATCTGGCAAATGGCTCTGCGCAGGGGTTGGGCGGGGCGGGATCAACAGGGCGTGTGGAAGGAGCGGTTATGGCTGCTCTCAGTCCCGTTCCCAGAGGCTCTGCTTCTCAGAACCCCAGCAACCGCTGCAAACCTTGGAGAGAAAGCTGCCCTCACATTCCAACTGATGCCAGACAATCCCGCTTCTCCCATTTGAGTCTGAGTCCCTAGAGACTTGATCTGGAGCTCAGAGTCTGAGACTCCGACAACCGCGCCCTCAGCCACCAGCCGGCTCCACGCGCACCTCCGTACCTTTGTATTTTCCACACTGAGCCTCCTCTGAGCCTCGTTCTCTTTCCTTCTAGTTGAAGAATCTCTCCTCAGCCAGCTTTCCTGTGGTTCTGGGTGATGTCCGTTCCATCTTTTAGTTGTATTTTTGAAGTGGTTGTTTGCGGCAGCAATCTCCGGTGTTTACCTATGCAGCCATCTTGGTTTCCCTCCATGAAACCTTTCTTGATTCTCTACTTCTTACCTACCATTTGAAGACTAGGTTATCTGCATAATATTTATGGATTTTGAATATTAATTTAGCCTTCCTCACTCTATTGCAAGCTTTTCAAACATTGGACTTATATTTATGACTTATATTTATGTCCCTTGCAGCAGTTAGCACGGTGCCTTACAAATAATAGGTGCCTAGTTAATGTTTAATTATTATTTGACTGAGTATAACTTATATGGAAAAGTTGGCCCTAGTTAGCTTTTAACTGACCTGAATTCAATTGTCAACTTCTCAATTGTATTAGCAAAGTAAAAGCTAAGCAAATGATCTCATAAATTTGGACCTACGTACTATATGACAACTTTCCTGGAATAGGCTCAGGTACACAAGTATACTTATTTTCATGCTGCCATAGGTGAAAATTGCTTCAATGAATGGTGAAGGCAGAGGTCAATAACCCCCCCTCACCCTGCCCCGCCCAAAGCTCTCACAATATGGGATTGTGCCAATTTTCTTGGGAGAAAATAGATTTTCTTTCTGGTCAATGTTTCCAGCGTTATGGAGTTAGGGAAATTCGAGTATCTCTTGTAAAGGGTCTTAGAAAGACTACACAGCAACAGGACTGGTGTATCTTGGCAGGCAGGTATGATACAGGGGAATATAGCCTTTGGACTCACATCCTTAGAACACTTCAGGACATCCACTCTGCCTAAACTATATATAATATGGAATGGACCCTTACTTTATTTATTAGCTCAATTTACTTATCTATTCTTTGTTTTCTGTAACTCACCTTGAGTTGCTTATGGCCAACACATATATCAAAGATAGTTTGATATAAATAGGAGAGACCAAAAGGAAAGAGTAGGGCAAATGTAGGTTTGAGTGAGAGGAAAGTTAAGAGTGGGGATGGGATTTGAGAAGAAGGAGAAAACCACAAGTATTTACACTACATGGGTCTTCATAGGTAGAGCTCATGCTGGCAACTGATGTGAAAACAAAAGTTAGTTTGGGACCTAGTTTTATTGTAGAGGAATAATCATATAAGTGTTGGAAAAAAAAATCTTAACTAAATTGCTCAGTGGATGATATTCTCAGCAACACCACACGAAGCTGTGACTAGTATCCTTCCTCAGTAAATGACAGAGGCAGTGATTCTATACAAGACTCATCTCAAGGGCCAGCATAACTCAGGACAAGAGTGCAACTTTCCTGAGGGATTAGCTTGAATGGAGGGCACAACTTGAAATAGTAGGAAGAATGAAAAAACGGTAAGAGCCCTCCATAAATATCTCCTTATAGCAGGCTTTGGATCTGAGATGAAAACCATAGAGTTTATGATTGCATTTTTATAGGCCTATGGGGGATTCTTCATTATTAATCAAGGGTGCATGATTAATTATTGATTGGTCCTCATCATGTTATATGTTGAATTATTCTTATTATCACCACCTCTACCAAACTCACCTTTATCCTCAGAAAGTATCTATTTAATGCCCATCATGATATGCACATAGTTGGTGATTAATGATCATGAGTTGAATTAACTGTGCTAGGATACAGTTGAAAGTAACTCCAAGTTTATTTCTCTTTGGAAATTGACCATTAAGTAAGCTCTAAAGATATATGAGACAAACAGAATTTTCCATAATCAAATGCATCAGCATGAAATGCCTAGTTTGCAAGCCAACAGGAAAATGGTCCTAAGACTTGTATTCATGAAGTGGGACTTCAGCAAGTTTCAAAAAGAAGTTGAAGGGATGGTCAGAAAATGTATTTTGACAAAGATCAGTGTTTGGGAGAAGATTCAGCAGGAAGAGCATTTCTAATCTTTTTTTCAAGAACCCCAAGCCCACAAAAATGATTGAAATGGACATTTCTACAAAGATGATTTCCTTTTACTCTAAAGCTGTTCTGCCTAGTAGGGATTAGTATACAGTCATCTGTGGAAAGAGACCTAGAGAGGCTTCAGAAAGACATCAAGTTCACAAGGCTAGAACTAATGGTGTTTTCTGAGTTCAAATCCTAAGCTTTAAGAGGTCTCTCTTCTGCCTCTCAGGTCTGCTAATAATATATTTAAAAACAGAGAAATATTAGACAAGGGAAGAACAGACCTCCTAATTTCTGGCTCTTCTCTTTTCCACCACCTTATCTAGTTATACTGGTTTTATTTTTATTGTTTGGTTTGTTTGTTTTTTTAAATTACATTTATTGGGATGACATTGGTTAATAAGATTATGTAGGTTTCAAATGTAAAATTTCATGATACACCATTTGTATATTGCATTGTGTGCCCACCACACAAAGTCAAATCTTCTTCCATTACCATATATTTGACCCCCTTTACCCTTAACTACTCTCCATACTCTCATTCCCTCTGGTAACCACTATACTATTGTCTGTGTCTATGAGTTTTTGTTTGTTTTTCATTTGTTGCTTTCAGGTTTATATCCCAGATACGGTTCTTAACTATTTTTATCTGACTTGTTTTGTTTAGCACAATATTATCAAGATCCATCCACATTGTCGCAAATGGCCATATCGAATCCAGTTACCCTGTTTGCTTATAGTACCTTCTCATCTTGTTTTTCCTTCATGCCACTTTTTAAAAGCAGAACATAGGATAGACCATCTAGTGGGTGATGGTACTTATGTATTGATTCTTCAATTTGGGGAATGAGGTAAAGAAACCTATTCTCTAAGAATGTCACATGAGTTCCTGACAAAGCAAGAGCATCATAACATATTTGGTATATTAGTTATGACTCAAGTTCAACCATAAGTATCAAGTACCAGTAATAGTTTTGGAAAGATAGAAGATGGGCAGTGGACATCTGGAGGTGGCCATCCAAAGAAGAGAGAGTGGGCCCATGGTGACATCAGGTTCTAGGTTTCTTCCTGCTTCACCAGTCTTAGCACTGGTTGCTGTGTCAACCCATAAACTAAGTTGACTCTTGGAACTCTAGTCATTAGAGAAGGCTGGCAACAGAAGGAAATTGGGGAGGATGAAGACTACTCGCTACTCCCTTTAAATAGTGGGATCCTTCTTAGAGAAGGATCCAGTTGAGTCATATAAAACTTTGATTTATATCACATTGCTGAGAGCTTGGCCACAGGCTGCAGAGGAACTGGGAAATCAAGATGGTTCCTGGAGGCAATGTACCCCTCTCCACACAGGGGCTCTGCTGCTGAGGGAGAAGGGGAGGATGCCACAAATGATGTGGAACAAATGATTATAATTAGGATTTCTAGTTTCTGATGATTATAGATTCTAATTAGTTTTCTCACTTAGGTTACTCTTTCTGGGTTGCACCTGCTCTTGACCTCAGTTAGATCTAAATAAATCTCATCTCATATGTTCTTATAGAAAAAAAGGAAAAAATAACTGTTTGATGTCTCATTTCTTTTGTTCATGCTAACGGTTGTTGACTAAAAACTCTCATATTTCCTGTAATAAATTTTACTTTTAAATATCCTGGTATGGTTTCTTTCTGAATCTTCCTCCTCCCCCTTCTCCTCCCCCCCTCCTCCTTCTCCTCCTCCTCCTCCTCCTCCTCCTCTTCCTCCTTCTTCTTCTTCTTCTTCTTCTTCTTCTTCTTCTTCTTCTTCTTCTTCTCCTTCTCCTTCTCCTTCTTCTGTTTCTTCTTCTTCTTTACATTTATAGTCTTCACCACTTATATTTTGAAAACTGAGGTCTCTTTCCAATCCCATGCGAATTTGCATTATTGTTTTGGCAAGAAATTTTTTTTAGTTCTTTATTACTTAAAGTATTACATATGTCTCCTTCCCCCCCCCCCCATTGACCTCTCCCTGGCAATTCCCACCCTCCAGCACATGTCCTCACCCCCCTACAATGTGTCCATGCATTATGCTTATATGCATGCATACAAGTCCTTTGGTTGATCTCTTATCTCCCCCACAACCTTCCCTCTGAGGTTGGACAGTTTGTTCGATGCTTCTATGTCTCTGGATCTATTTTTGTTCATCAGTTTATGTTGTTCATTATATTCCACAAATGAGTGAGATCATGTGATTTTATCTTTCTCCAACTGGTTTATTTTGCTTAGCATAATGCTCTCCAGGTCCATCCATGCTATTGCAGACGGAAAGAGTTCCTTATTTTTTGTTGTTGCAAAAAGCTTTATTGTTTCATTTGGTCCAATGTATGAGTGTGGGCTTCAGGGTGGTTAAAAGAATGGCTAGTAGTTTTGGGAAGAGGCTCAGGTAAAAGCCAGGGGAATGCAGAGGGGCCTCTCAAAGGCCTCTGGGCTCCAAAGGCTCCTAGTTGTGCCTGAGGGTGAGCCTGTAGAAAAGATACTCGCCCAGCCCAGCCTGGAGGTCAGCCTGCCTGTGGAGGTGAATCAGATGTTGCCCATCTTCCTGATGATTTTCACCCCCCCACCCAGGAAGTAGTTCTCCTGGAAGTCACGGAGCTGAGGGTCTGTGGGTAAAACCAGGGCCTGCAGCTCCACAAGGGCCTGGTTCAGGTTCCTCTCCAAGGCTACGGCGGCTTCCATGGTGTCCTGAGTTTTGCCCACTCATCTTGGAAAGGCTTCAGCACGTCCTGGAAGAGAATGCGGCCACAGTGCTGGTTTTGCAACTTTAAGAGATGCTAAGCGCCCTCAGGAGCCACATCGTCCTGGTTGAAATAGAAGCCCCGAGAGAGGTAAGTGTGGGAGGCCCACAGGTGCAGGTTGGCCAGGCGGTTGACTGCAGCCTCCACCTTGATGGAATAATTCTGACGAATTTGGGAGCTCATGGTTGTTGGGCAATAAGGAGTTAAGATAGAAAAAAACCAGTGTGTTGGCTGGTCCTGGAGGTGGTTCTGAAGGTGGTGACTGGATAAGACACTGGAGAGAGGCCAGAGGGTGGAAGAAGGGGCGTCCCTGGGTCTGTTCCATCCAAACACTCTTGAAGCAAGAGACAGATCCGGGACTGCCGAGGGCACTCAAGTCTTCCTTCTATATATATATATATTTTTTTTTTTTTTTACTGAAGCGTAGTATTCCACTGTGTAGATGTACCACAGTTTTTTAATCCACTCATCTGCTGATGGCACTTAGGCTGTTTCCAAATCTTAGCTATTGTAAATTGTGCTGCTATGAACATAAGGGTGCATATATCCTTTCTGATTGGTGTTTCTGGTTTCTTGGGATATATTCCTAGAAGTGGGATCACTGGGTCAAATGGGAGTTCCATTTTTAAATTTTTGAGGAATCTCCATACTGTTTTCCACAGTGGCTGCACCAGTCTGCATTCCCACCAGCAGTGCACCTGGGTTCCTTTTTCTCCACATCCTTGCCAGCACTTGTCATTTATCGATTTGTTGATGATAGCCATTCTGACAGGTATGAGATGGGACAAGTCTCAGGACACGTCTGCCTATTCGGCCGCCATTTTGAATCAATCTCTGGCAAGAATTTTTGTGTACAATTGAAACTATTTACCTCCTTCATACCAAATTTAATTGTGTCTTAATGCAGAGCCACTTTTAATGAAAGATGATAAGAAAGACAGCTACTTGGTCGTTTTCAGTTTCTAAATTTTACTTCATGGCATAGGATTCATGACCCTTGTGAAGTTAGACATAAAAGAAAACAGCATCCTGCAGGTCACACGGTAGATTAGGAAACATTTGAAAGCCCCATTCCCTTTCATTATTCCTTCTTGCTAAAAATAGATTCCTTTCTTCAAAATTCCTTTCATACTTTTTCTCTTTTTAAAAGAAGTTTTATTTATTGCACATGACAACTTCTTCTAGATACACCTCCCTTTAGAGTTTCCCACTACCCATCAAAGGCATTTAAATCTATTGATTTGTTATTCTTTTAACAAATGAATAACATTATTCCTTTAAAGTTATTACTAATAAAGTTTAATTTGAACATAAGCAAAATGAAACACCCAGAATCTCTCACCTTTAATACAACAGCTTCAGATTTGTATAGTTTCTAATAGTAACACATTTCATTTAATCTAAGATGTATCATTATTTCACATACCACTAAGAAAGAAAAAGTACTTCCAGTTAAACACAAGACAGTATTGATTGTAAAATGCATCTTGATTCCTCAGCTGTTGACATACTAAAAATATGCCTTTTAGAATGAGAAAATTTGGTATTTGTTTGCACAAAAGCATTCTTCTATAGATACAATCATAGGATAGAAGCCCTTTAATTTTTCCCCACTCAAACTGTAAACCATAAACATTTTCTACATTTCTACATTTACTTGATTATTACCATTTTAATAATGACATAGTTTTCCATCAAGTTGATGTACTGTAATTTACTAAATCATTTTGCTACTGTTTTGCATTTAGGGTGTTTCTAGATTTTTGACAAATATCTTATGCATGTAAGTTTTTTATGATGTTGAATAACTTATTTTTCTTAGTTCCTTGACTGTTTGGATCAAAAGATTCCTGAACATTTGTATGGTTCTTGCCAGTTTCCCATTGCATTTTAAGAATGTTGTAACAATTTCCATTGCCACCAGCAGGAAATGAGCATCCCAATTCCACAGGAACTGCTCGAAATGTTGAGAGCTATTTCCCAACATTATTCTTATTCTGGAATGCTTCATAAATGTTGCTTTAATTTGTACTTATTTGAACTAAAGAGTAAACATTTTTCCTCATGCTTGTTTATTAGAATTTTCCTTATTAAGGCTTATTTACCAACCACCTATAATTTTGGTTTATATGACTTCCATTTGGAATTGGGACAGTTTTTAAAATAGTTGTGCTATTGATGTAATGGGGGGGGGGGGAATCTAGTCTTTATTTTCCATAACGTGAAGACTGGGGTGATGGCGGAGTGGGGTGATGTGGAAAGAGAGGTGCTGTGCCCCCTGCTTTGGCGGAAAGGCTGAGAATTTTCTGAGCTTGCATTTCCTTCCAGCATCTACAGAGGCTCAGTGGTCTTTGCTTTCTTTTGTATTTGAAGGGCATCGGAGATGGCTGAAGAGAGAGCCACTATAGAATAAAGACTTCGGTATTGGGTCTACTGAGTTTTAATTCTAATTGCGACACTTAGTAGCTATATGGCATTGGGCAAATTACTTGAAATCTCATCTCAAGTAAGTGGGATATTAATTCTCACCTAGCAGAGTACTGAGAACATTAAATAAGTTAATGTGTGAACAGCAGCTAATGAGGGGCATGGTTTTACAGTAGTCCACTTAATTCTCCTGTGGATACCATGGGAGCTGGAATAGATCATACACAACATGAGGGAACCACATTTAAGGAATGCCATTTGCATAGTAGTCATTATGAATTTACATAGTTTTTGCAATATAATAGTCATTGTAGGTTTTATGTATTATTTTCTTGTTTTAACTAAGTCAATATATTGTGATGACATTTCATCAGATAGATGTAAAGTATCTTGAGAAAAGGGTACTTGTTCTAATTTGAAGAGCAAAACAAAATTACTGGTTAGATTTTTAAAAATTATTAGTTTTATGAATGGCTGCTTTATCGTTGCCTATGTGTTTTTCTTGTTACAAAATAATTCACATGCTTCGTAGGCAAAATAATCCTTCTTGAACCCTCAAAGATGCCCTTGTCCCCAGAACCAGAGAATGTGTTACCTTACATGGCAACCGGGAATTAAAGTTGCACATCGAATTAAGGTTGCTAATCAACTGACCTTAAAATAGGGAGAGTATCTGAATTATTTGATGCGCCAGTGTAATTGCAAGTGTCCTTAAAAAAGGAAGAGGGAAGCAGAACAAAAGCTCAGGGTCACAGAACATGAGAGGAACTCAACCCACTGGCTGGCTGTGCAGATGGAGGAAGTACACTATGAGCCAAGGACCGTGGGCCTTTTCCAGAAGCTGGAAAGGGCAACAAAGTGAATCCTCTCACTTCCCTAGAGTCTCCAGAAAGAAACAGCTCTCCTGACTCCTTGATTTTGGCCAGTGAGACCTATTTTGCATTGTAAACCACAGACAAGCAAAAAGGAGAAAATAAAAATTACTCAGATTATTTTCTAGCTCTGTCTTGTGAGGGGGCCCAGGAACAGTGGACTATCAATGGCAACAGCATCCCTGCTCCCAGATTTTGGTAAGAAAAGGGAACTTGACAGTGGAGATAACTGGCAGGCCCCACTGTAACCAAATGGTCAAGGTTAACATCGTTAGTAATAAGTCATGCTGTTGTTACATAGCTCCTGATCTTATCTAAGGAGAAAGGCACTTTACCTCTGTGCTATTCTTAAAAATCTATAGCATCAGTCAAAGCATGAAAAAGAAAACATTGGGAAAAATCCAAATTGAGGCACAGTTTACAAAATACCTGGCCAGTACTCTTCAGAACTGTCAAGGTTCTGATAAACAAAGAAAGACTAAGAAACTGTCATAGACCTGAGAGACTAAGGAGGCATGATGTCTAAGGGCAGAGTGAAATCCTGGAATAGAAAAAAGACATCATTAGGGAAAAAAACTTGAACTCTAAAGTCTGGAGTTAATAGTAAGGTTAATAGCAATATCAAGCTCTCAGTTTTAACAAGTGTGCCGTAGCTATGTAAGAAGTTGACATTAGGGGAAACTGGGTGACAGGTACATGGAAGCTATCTTTCCCATCTTTCCAACTTTTCTGCAAATCTAACATTGTCCCCTGGCCCAAAATATACCTTTTATATAAATCACTCAAAAATTGCTATTAGTATCTTGTATAATTGAGGTTAAACTCTATAATTTTTGGCAATCTACTTTTTTACTTGTCAGCATTTTAGGACATTATTCCATTGGTAGAGCCATGGGAGATATCTCTCTCTTTCTAGTCATTGTGGTTCCTTGGGATCCTTTTACTACTTAAAGGGAGATAGTGACTGGTCAGCAGGATTTTGATTGTACTGGACAAATGACATCCATCATATCATGGGAGAGGCAGTCTCTGCCTGGCCATGGTTTGGTCCAATCCTCACTCTACTTATGAAAGAGAAAAGCTTTCACCAAGATTTCATAAGCTTTAATGTTCATTGCACTTGAATATATTCTCTACTCTCTGCACAGAACTAACACTCAAAGAACAAGAAAGGCATGAGGAGAGGTTCCTATTCTTTAACACAAGAGCATTGTCTTCCTTTATTATCCGTGGTTGGTGATGCCACCAATAGATTTGACATGGTCCTTTGAAGGAAAAAAGGACCCTCCACTGACTATTTACTACTTGCCAGTCACTAGATGTTTTATGTGCATCTTCTTGTTTAAACCTCAAAGCAGTCCTCAGAGATGGGAAATTCTCATCCCCATTTCATACATCTATAGAGAGGTTAAGTCATTTGCCTCAGGACACACAGTAAGTGGCAGAGCTGAGTTTCAAACCAGGCAGCATGGCGCCAGCCAGAATATTTGATCATTGTACTATACTGTCTCCCTAATGAACAGTTAGCAAAAATTGGGAGAAATCTGAGCTTATTTTATGGGAATTATTTGTGAAGCAACAGCAACAACAAAACCCTTCTGCAGTTGTCTTGTGTTACTGAGTCAGTCATACTGCTTGGAGGAATGTCAGGTCAGGCAGCAGGAAAATGCAAGAAAGAATAAAGTAGAGAGTTCTTGGCCCCTTGAAAGTGTCATTTCTAACTCTAGTTAATATATACATATATGTATATATATTTTTAATATATTTTTATTGATTTCAGAGAGAAAGGGAGAGGGAGAGAGAGAGAGAAACATCAATGATGAGAGAGAATCATTGATTGGCTGCCTCCTGCACGTCCCCTACTAGGGATCGAGCCCACAACCCAGGCTTGTGCCCTTGACTGGAATCAAACCTGGGACCCTTCAGTCCACAGGCGGACACTCTATCCACTGAGACAAACTGGCTAAGACAAACTCTAGTTAATATTAAACCTCCATTTAGTTGACATTATTTTGAATATGTCATATTTTTCTAAACATTATTTTGATGACAACATAATGCATCATATTAATGTAATAGACCCTAAAACTTTTTCAAGTTTATAAAAGGAAGCGTGGTAATATCTTCGAAATGCTTTATAAACTGTAAACTGTCATGTAAATACTAGCATTTTATTATAACACTAGAGGCCTGGTGCATGGAATTTGCGCGGCGGGGTGTGTCCCTCAGCCTGGCCTGTGCCCTCCCGCAGTCTTGGAGCCCCGTGATAGGTCGCCCCACAGAGGGAGGCCCCGCCCACCCACTGCCGCTCGCTGGTCAATGGCCTGGGCCTCCCTCTTTGGGGTGATTGTGGAGGCCCTCCCCCCACCCCCTGATTGATCACCCCCCTGGCCAGTGGCCTGGGCCTCCCTCTGCAGGGTGATCATGAGGTGATGGCGGGGCCCCCTGACCAATCGCATTGCACTGCCTTGGCTGGCCTAGCGTTAGGGCGTGTCATAGTGTGGTCGTCCAGACGGTCGTTCTGCTGTTTGGCTGTTCTGCTGTTTGGCCACTCATTCAATTTGCATATTATGCTTTTATTATTATAGATTTTTAAAATTAAAAATTTTATATAAATATTCATAAGTATCTGTATAGGCAGTTAGTACTAAAACTAAACAAAACTTAGATGTAATTTTCTCTTATCTTGGTTTCTGTCTTGCACATTTCTTCAGGAGTAGAATGAAATTACAACCAAAAATAGAAATGCATTTGTTAGCACCTGGTACCATTGTTCTAAATAAAAGAAAGATATTTTCTCCGTGACGGCCAACCTTTCCTACACTGAACAATATACAAATGACTTTGCATGTAAAAAATGTGTGCCCTGTTTTTTTTATAATTAAAGATGAACCTGTGTGCTGAATTTTCCTCCAACGACAATTTGAAACATTTTCACATTAATTTTACTGAAAATAGGGTGAGAGTAATAGGTAATTATTTTCTGCTAACATTCTCTCCCTTTAGATTGAATGTGCATTTTAGGACTGAGCTGTCAGTTCTGATTTCAGCTTAGTTTTCATGTAGAGTTGGTGCATTGAGATTCTCTTCCTATTATTGTTTAATATGTGCTTTTTTCTGGCAGTGGAAGTAAATTTGGGCCATCCTGCCAATCATTTCCTCATAGTTTGGGCACCAATATGAGAAATAGAAGGAAAGTTGTGAGCTATCTATTTCAAGCAGGCTAACTTATTTACATATATAAGAACCCTGATTTTGTACCTTTCGTTAGAACTGACCACGGTTTACATTACATAATTTAATGAAAATCCATATAGTACTAATATCATGGACAGAAGTCATTTTATTTATTTATACTAATAAGTCCATTCATTCGTTTTTAATGCCAGACTCTTATGTATATTGCATTGACTGGGTGATATTTATTAGGTAACTCAGAATATAATCTCAGCTGATGTCATCTTTTCTTAGCCTTCTTAAAAACTTGAGGTGTTGGATCACATGAAAAAATTCTGATTAGTGTAATTATTACTTCATAAGGAGAACTTTTATTTTTATTTCTTACACTGATGGTTTCATAACAATGCTTTTTAATTATTATTCACTCTTCAAACATTTATTATGTGCCTACTATATAATCATCCTGTTAGGTGGAAAAGAGGGGTCCTAAGATATATAAGACAGTGATGGCGAACCTTTTGAGCTCGGCGTGTCAGCATTTTGAAAAACCCTAACTTAACTCTGGTGCCGTGTCACATATAGAAATTTTTTGATATTTGCAACCATAGTAAAACAAAGATTTATATTTTTTGATATTTATTTTATATATTTAAATGCCATTTAACAAAGAAAAATCAACCAAAAAAATGAGTTCGTGTGTCACCCTGACATGCGTGTTATAGGTTCGCCATCACTGATATAAGAGAAGGTCTCTGAGCTCCAGGCACCAACAATTCAACAGTACGCAAAGTTATGTTCGGTTTTATTTGATAACTTTGGGATAACTAATGAGTGTCTTGGATTAGGGGCATCAACACAGTGATTTAGAGACTACTGGTATACCTGACAATGGTATATGGATCATCAACCTAGGGGATCACAGACTGGGACACCTAGTATAAGAACATTGTAGCAGTGCTGGGGAAAATTAGGGTGCTGAGGCGTTTAGATGAGGGACAAAAGAGGAACAGGAGCAGTTAAGGAGAGTCTAAACATCCTGACAACTGACCAGATAATTCTGAAGGTGAATGAATGATTTTAGAGACATAGTCAAGTCTGGGAGATACTCTGGGCTGAAGCAAAGGTGATAGTTGTTTTGAGTAACTTGAATTTAGGGGTGGATAGGATATTAAGTAGGCAGGTAGGCATACAGGTTGAAACAGAGAAAAAAATCAGGAGGCACAGTTTTTGGAATCTCTTTCTTATAGAAAGAATCTAGCCCAGCCAGTGTTGCTCAGTGGTTGAGTGTTGACCTATGAACCAGGAAGTCACAGTTCAATTCCCCATCAGGTCACATGCCCAGGTTGCAGGCTTGATCCCCAGTGTGAGGTATGCAGGAGGCAGCCAATTAATAATTCTCTCTCATCATTGATGTATCTATCTCTCTCTCCCTCTCCGCTTCTCTCTAAAATGAATAAAAAAATATATTTTTAAATTTTCCCCTTTACTAGATTACTTACATCAGTAGACAAACATGCTGAAATGTTTCCCATCATAAAAAAAAGCCCACTTTCTTACTAGAGTGAACAATACTTGCTATCTTCACTTTTTAATCTCATAGTCTCTCTTTAATTCACTTCAGTAAGGCTTTCTTCCCCACTCCTCCCCACTCTTGGCAATCTTGCTAGTGACCTCCATCTATTAAAATCCATTGGTTAGTTCTGAGTTCTCTACTTAAACTCCAGGAGACCATGACATCAGTAATTACTCCATTATTCTGGAAGCACTTTCTTCACCCTGGCTTCTGAGTTACACAGTATTGTGATTGTTCTTCTTCCCTGGATCCTCTCCATCAGGCTTTGCTGAATCTTGCTCTTTTTCAGACCTTTAAATATTAGAGTCCCACGGCTCAGTCCCCAGTCCTCAGACCTCTTCTCCGTATTCTATATTGGATCGTCTCACTAATCTTCTGGCTTTAAATGCCACTTATATACGAATGACACTGCAACTTATTTTTATAGACTCTAATTCTTCCCATAGTTTGACATCTATGTCTATCTTTAGATTTTAAATATTCATCTCAAATTTAGCATGTCTCAAAAGTATTCTTTTGACCTCTTCCAAACTGCCCCTCTCTCAATTGTCTCCATCGAATTAAGGGTAACACCCTAAACTAGGGGTTCAAGCCTGAGAACTAGGAGTTATCCTTGATTTCTCCTTTCCCCTATTGCCTCACACCTGGCCTACCAGAAAGTCATGCTAGGAATACGTCCAAAATTTATACTGAATTCAGCCACTTTTCATCGTTTCCACAACTGTCCGAGACATGCTTGTCTCTCAACCGGACCCTTGCTGTAGCTGGTCAAGTGGACTTCCTACTGCTGCTCTCAGCTGGTATTCATACAGCAACTAGAATGAGCCTTTAATAGTTTAGCCAAGTCCCTTCCTTTCACTGCTCTAAAGCATTTTAAGGCTTCCCATCATAATTAGAATCAAATCTAAAACAAATTTCCATGACAACACTAATCCTTCATGATCCTCCTTTCTTACTGTCCTTTCCTCAGACCTTCCGATGTTTCACAAACACAGGTTTGTTTTGGGCCTTCACACTTGATTTTTTCCCTTGAGACATCATTCCCCCCCAGATCGTCATTTCTTTCAGGTCTTTGCCAAAAGCTCATCTCTTCAGAAAGGCCTTTTTTCCTGACATCCATATCTAAATGGTAGCCCCTCCCAGCCCCCTCCCCCCGCATTGCTCTTTCTCCTTATTTTGATTCTCTTTAGAGCATGTATTTGCTGCTGCAACTGTAAGATATATTATCAATCATTTTCTCTTCATCCCCACCCCCACACCTGGCAAGCAAGTTCCTGAGGGCAAGAGCTTTCTCTGTGTTGTTCATCTGTATCTGTAGCATCTAGAGAAGTAATGCCTGACACATACAGGGACTCTTATCATAGTCTGATCTTCCCTGCAAGTCCTTTTCCTATGTGCTTACCTTTAAAGAGGACTCCTTTCTGATGGTACCCAAAGCATCTCATAAAGTCAGCCTCACCTACAAGACAGTCCCAAGGCCAGTCTTACCCCCAAGTCCATGTTTGGGCATGTGGGGAAAATCTTGATTGATTTAAAAAGATTTTGTACTATGTTCCTTTCAAGTGAATAGAAAGATAAACGGTAGCAAATAAAAACAGATTCTTTTTCTGTTATTCAGTTCTGTCACTGAGTGGCCCGAGACCACACATGTTTTGCTGGCAGGACTAATAGAAAGAAAATAGCAGTCAGGGAGATGCAGTTTTTAATCTAATTACTATTAGAAAACAGCAGTAGGAATGTGGGAGAATCATAATCCTTGTGTATAATCCTTGGAGCTCAAGTTTCCTTTACAGAGGCTGGATGATATCTATGGCTCTTTCCTGCTCATAGTGTTCTTCTGTGGAACAAAATCCACTAAGATGAGCCTTAGCCAGGTATTTTATTTAGTTACTTTATGTGTAATGTAAGCACGGACAACGTTCATCCCTGTGAACCATTTAGCTTCTTTCGAGGGGGAGCAATCTGTGTCACACTGAGCAACCCCACGCTGCTGGCACTGAGAGCTGTTAGATAAAGGCAGAGGTGAGCTGGGGCCAGGGGCTGATGGCCAGTCATGAGCACCTCTTCCCATCTTATTGTTCAGTCATGTCATGCAGTATTGATAGATTGCAGTTGGCCTTGTATATAGTATATATGCCAAGGAAATTCTACAAACTAGGGCTTTCATCCCTTATCCCACTCCCTGTACAAGAGATAGTTACCAGTACACCACCTGATAAAGGTATTGAATGTCTTTGATTCTTAGTGGTACATAGGTACATGGTTCCACTATGGTACATAGAATACCACATCTACAACCACTGTCACCACCACCACCATCACCACCATCCTTTTACAAACTTGATAAGTTACTTATTGAGGCACAATAATAAGAACTTTATGTGACTTACTTAATACTGACAACAGCTCTTGAAGTTATTATTATTGCTACTATTTGTATAGACAAGGAAACAAAAATGTTGCGAGGATCATACACCCGGTAAGTGACAGAACCTGACCTACATTTATGGGTTTAAAATCTTTTTTCCCTCCACTGTGACAATTGTTTATCTCTTTCTTCACAAAGTACAACGATGTTATAAATATGGATATTATACCAGGGACTTGTTTGTTCTCTGAGACATTTAAAAAAATTCCTTTGGGACTATTTCAGAAATGAGATTGAGGGTCTCATCCGAGTCAAAGTCATCAAGGCACAGAGATATGGAAGATGCACACACTTTTAGTCTCACAAAACCTTACCTCCTCTTCTTAGCAAAATAGTTGAAGAGGAAACTGCTTCCTCTAAGACAGAGCACTTTGCCCTCAAAATAAATTACTTCTTAAAAAATAGTGGTGGCATAATCTTTGAATTAAAATTCCAAATCCACAGAGAAAAATGTTAGCAGCATGTGTTAGGTTTAAAGGAAAGTGTCCATTAGCTCACAGAACATGTTAAGGGAGCTAATTTCGGGACAGGATGAAAGTCCCAGACATAATGACTATGTCTTTGATCCAATACCCATATGGCTTTCTCGACAGGATTATGTAAATGACCTTTAAACAGTATTTTGGAGCATGCAGACCTGGAGACATTTATAGATTTCCAAATCCAAGTATCTAATCAGATAGAAGGAAATTAAGCTTTTCTCCATTTATTTCAACTAAAAGGTCCTTTTATAATAGTTCTTTGCATAAGAGTCTTTACAGACAACAGTTGCAATGCTGCTAGAAATGCCCCCAGCAAGTTAAAAAAGGAGAAAAGAGAATAGTTGCAATACTAGTCAGTTTATGCATATTGATCAACCCCCTCGCTCCTTTTAAGGAGATCTGGTTGAAGTGGGTGGCAAGGGGGTTGGAAAATGAAGCAGGGGTTTCATCAGGCGGTAGCATCTGAACCAACTATAACATGTGTCTAAGGGTTTGTAAGAAATTAAATATGCTAATGAGTCAGGCTATTGTTCTATGGGAAGTATTTCTCATCTGTCTGTATCTCTATGTATGGTGGAGGAGAGCTATTTTCAGTATGACCTTGAGCTGTTTGTAGACTGATGCTGCTGATCCAGACAACACACTTTGGAGAAACACTGGTCTATGGTTTTCAACTCTCGTTTCACTGGAGAGGGATTTTTTTTTTAAAGAGCATTAGCCCTAGCTGGTTTGGCTCAGTGGATAGAGCATTGGCCTGTGGACCGAAGGGTCATGGGTTCGGTACTTGGTACAAGGGCACGTACTTGGTTGCAGGTTCCTCCCCAGCCGGAGCCCTGGTTGGGGCTGGTGCAGGAGGCAACCAATCAATGTGTTTCTCCCACATCCATGTTTCTCTGTCTTCCCCTCTGTCTTCCACTCTCCATAAAAATCAATGGAAAAATATCCTTGGGTGAGGATTTTAAAAAATAATAAAAAGATAAATTAAAAATAAATAAACAAAAGAGCATTAAGGCCTGGAACCTACTTCAGACCAAAATCTCTGGGGTGTAGCTGGACCATTAGGGCTTCTTATGATTCCCCCAGGGGGAGGGTCTCTGATACAGCCAGGGTTGACAACCATCGAGCTGGACTCAACGCTTCACTTTAGAGGTGAAAAAACTCCGTTTGAGAGATATGACTAGTGCAAGGTCATACTTAATTTAGTTTAGTTCAGCAAATGTTTATGCAGCCCCTCCTCTGAGTTGGAGCCTGGCTAGGAGCGCAGGTACAGAGATGAGGGCACTGTTCATGAGAAAGGAGGAGGTCTGTGCTCTCCCAGCGTGGCATTTCCTGACCTCCTTGCAGGCTTCACGGGGCTCTGCAGCATATTTTTATTGTTTAAAAATTCTGTAGGAGACTCCATGTTGACCCATGATAAATCTGCATAGACTAACCGCATGATCTAATTTATTTGCTATTCTTTGGAATTCTATTAAGCAGTCCTGTGGTTACTCTAGTGTTCTCGGGCCAACCAGGAGCTCTGGTTCCGGGAGCAGCTATCATGTGGTCGTTATAAACATTGACTTCCTGAATCAAACTGCCAGGTCAAGCCCGGGCTCTTCTCCTGACTAGTTATTTGACTCTGGTCAAATACTTTTATTTCTCTGTGCCTCATTTTCCTCAAATGGGGTGGTGATAGCTTGTTAGGCAGAGGGCTGTTTTGAAAATATCTGTGAAGTGCTTTCGTCGTCAGGAAAATAGCACACTGTAAATGTAAGCTATTATCACTAATGTGTATTTGTTTCCTTCTTTCTTATATGAGCTTTGCTAGGCTCTGTACCGGCTCTAATGGCAGGGAATGTGTCAGATTGCCAATCACTGTACACCTCTGTCTTTCAACGCTGGTAATTATCAAGGTGAACTAGAAAAATCTGAGCCAGGAACTGCATTGTTTTCTCTTTGTTGAAAGCAGTCAATTAACTGGAGTAGCGGGGTGGGACTGTGCGGAGGTGGGACTGTGCGGTGGTTGAGGTGGTGGGGAGGGGGTCGCAGAGGGAGGGAGAGGCAGTGGCTGAAGCAGTGGATTTGGTCACACTGAAAGTAGATGGGCTTTCCTTACTTCAAAGAAATCTTTGGTAATAGACAACTCTAACAGAATATAAATCAGCAGGAATGAAAACTGGCACAGTAAATTGTCACCTTGATCATTGTCCCCACACTACTGGGCAAATTTTTAAACACAATGAAACAGTACTCAGTTGTAGTAAAAAAGAAGGGAATCTTACCCTTTCTGACTGCATGGATATTATGCTATATGAAAGGAATTATGGGCATTATGCTATGCAAAAAAAGCCAGTCAGAAAAAGACAAATACCATATGATTTCACTTATGTGTGGAATCTAATGACCAAGATAAACAAAAACAGTTAATCCATGCCTTCCCTCAGAAAGACTTAAGATATAACCAAGTAGTTAATGTGGGTATTGGATTCAACCTGACCTGGTTTTATGACCTCATTCACTGACATTGACCAAGTCATTTAACTTTAATACACCTCTGTTTCCTCATACTGTACTGTGACAATACTGATGAACCTATCTCATAGTATTATTTTGAGAATTAAATGAGATTAGGTATGTTAAATGCCAGAAGCCACTCAAATGTTCAGTGACTGTTAGTGTTGATGACAATTAAGATGGGGATGGTCACTGGGGCAGGATGTGGTGTATGGCTATGGGGACCTTTCTCCTCTATCCTCTCCTCTCCCACTGCTGATCAGCACAGGAGTTTTGACCTGCTCCGTTTCTGACCTGGGCCGGTTCACTCCTCCTTAGGCAACCTGGTGGTCCCCTGCTCCCGGGAGGTCACCATATTGATGTGAACTTAGTGTGGACACCTGATTGGCATAGTGCACTACAGCCCTGAACTCCTAGGCTCAAGTGACAAAAAAAGAAAGAGAGAAAGAAAGAAAGGAAGGAAGGAAAAAAGAGAGAAAGAAAGAAAGAAAGGAAGGAAGGAAAAAACACAACAAATCCTCTCTCCCATTCCTGCAAAGTTAAGAATAAGATATGGAAATTAAGCCTAACTATCTTAATCAATTAATGTAAGAAAACCAAATTCTTACAAGGAAAATATAGTATGTTTCTTCCCTTCCTCTAATAAGGATGGTTCACATAAATAATTGTAACTTCACAGTTGCTAGTACTAAGAGATTAGGAAAGGTATTTTTTCTGCTTTCAGATGGGGTGAGATGCCTTAACCAAGGACACGATACACAGGAAGAATGAAGGTCATGTTCCTTAAGAGACCTAGAAAACACCTTTCCCCCCATGATTTCTTTGATAAAAGGTGACTCCACGCTAGTTTTCATGCAAGATTTATTAAATTGTCACGGAGAGTCATGCATATTCTAGCAGAAGATACTAATGATGATTCTAAAGATGCAGTCTTTTGTAACCTTCAGGCAGTAATAGAATAGAAACCAACTCCTGACATGAAACTCCCCAAAAGATATGGAGACAGAGTAATGTGTCACTAAAAGTGAAGTTGCGATTCATTTTGGCGTGCACGTGAAAGGGGAAAGGGTACTCAATGTATTTGGCTGGAGGCAATCTTATGAAAATACAAAAAATAAAGAGGAACCAGCACATGAAGAATAATGGGAGGGCAAAAATGCCTAGGCAGTCACCAAGGTGCAAAATAACCAGTTACATCAGCAAAGACTGCTTAGATCAAAAGGCATGCAGAGGAGTAACAAGTAGGCAAGCCTGGAAGGCATGTTTTCATGAAGGAAATGGGTTATTACTGAAATGGCCAATAGATAATTGAGTGCCTATGATGTATCAGACCCTTTGATAATTATTTTATAACTATAACTCATGTCATTCGACATAACCTTATGAGTCATTTTCAAATAAAGTTACATGTCTCAGAAAGAAAAGTGCTGGAATTGGAGCCCACGAGATCTGGTACTATTGCTGGGTACGTCATCATTCAAAGGTGAGGATCAGAGGTTTGGGGGAAGTCTGAGCCCTTGTGCTCAACCACTGGGCTACACTGCCTTTAGCTGATGCCATGTAAACAGGCCGAATTTGTGAGTTCCCCCGAGAGAAATGAATGTCGGGGAAGATTTTATAATATCTGAGAGACAGGAGCATGCAGCTCTGCTTGGAATTCCCAACAGTGTTATCATATGGCCCAGTTTGTCCAAGACAGCTCTGGTTTATGCCTGCTGTCAACGTGTAATCAATAATAGTGCTCTAAAAAGTGTCCCAATTAGAAAGATGGAGTATATAGTCACCCTAAGTAGACAGTCAGATGGTTAACCCTTGGGCAAGACTAAAACCACTTGAAAACTGAAGTGCTGTGCTCATGATTTCTTCTAGTATATACAGCAGATGGATGGGGTGAAGGGGGACTGTTCTGTAATAGGAATACTAAAGAAGTAACATGCTACACACCCAGAGGAAAAACAACAACAACAACAACAGGAAAATCAAACAGAAAATGAGCTTCATCTTGCCAAAGGCAAAGCTAGAATTAAAGACTGACTTCCTCAGAGAAAATTCGAGGTAAATCTCAATCATGTCTTAATATCTATCCAGGCATTAGAAACCAGCCCCAAATATCAGAAATGAGGGATATGGGATGGAGTTAATTTCTTAGAGTTTGTTCATGCTTGTTGTAGGGAACTGAATCCATTTCGCTAATGTCAATGTGAACTCTCAGAGGGGGTTCACATGGGGGAGGGGAGGTTGCTCATCAATAAACTAGTGTATAGCAGCTACTAAATTAAAGAACTGATTATTAAATTACTTTTTTGAATGGGGGGATGGTTTTTGTCTATCCTCTTATTTATGTCTATCCTCTATGTCTTTCCTGAAATAAGTGTTGGGCCTTGCTTTTTCATACTTAAAACACCGACAAGTAAGTATACTAGTATGAACATGTTGAATCCTCTTCAGTATCGGTGAGCCATGTTATAATGCATAAAGCTCAACCTCTCTTAGCCAATAAATAAATCTCACTATTCACTGAAAGCATGGAAAAGAATATACTTGGCGAATTTAAAAATTGAGTTCCTATTGAAAATACAGCAGAATGGGGCTTTAATGAGATATATTGCAATGGAAAAGCACCAATACTTAATATGTGATAGATATGTTTGACATTACTTTACAATTACCAGGTAGGCAATTTCTTTGAAAGCTATAGAAACCTGGTCAAGTACCCCTATTTATTTTCTACTAAGTTTGATTATGCTTTCTTTCCCATCTAACGTTCCATTGGTAAAGTTGACACTGAGCTGAAAGGGTTTTTGTGCTCTTAATGTACAGCATGGTCTAGTTTCAAGAATACTTGAAATAATTGCTCCTATGTTGGCTCAAAATTGTGAGCCAGAAGCCTCTGGGGACCTTTTTCTTCATTTGAGCTGTTTGTAAGCCTATTGCTTCTGCTACCATTTCCAGTAGAATTTTATTCTCTCTCTCTCTCTCTCTCTCTCTCTCTCTCTCTCTCTCTCTCTCTCCTTTTGCAAGTAATCTTTGTGACAACTTTGTAGGAAACCATGTGCAGAGTTTAGCTGTACTGCCAAATGCCTCCCTGTAGTGCCTTGTTATTTATCATTTTCTTCTTCTTCTCCATCATTAAAGGCATTTAGGTCCCCATATGCACATGGACTGTGCTAGGCCCTAGACAAGCAATTTAATGGAAACTAATCCTGCTCTTTGGGGACTTCCGATTTCTTTTGAACAGGAGAATCTGATGGCGATGACAAATAACCCCTACATCTCAGTGGGTTAACACAATAGAGGTTCATTTGTCATTCACTTCACAGTCTAGCAAGAGTCAGCAGTGGCTGTGGTCCGTGCAACCACTTAGAGGCCCAGGCTCCATATATCTAGAGCCTACTCCAGCCTACAAGGCTTCAGAGGCCTCCCTCCACTACAACTCCAGCCATCAGATGAGTGCAAAGAGAGCATGGAGGGAGCGCCTTTTCTGTTCCTAGGGCTGGAATTATTTCTATTTCACACCACGATTTTCAAAGGAAAATATTCATTTTACCAAAGAGGATACCGAGGACCTTTTCCTAAGGCTGCCTTCACCCACGCCAAATATAAAACTAATATGTGAAGCAGTAGGTATAAAAATATGTTTCTATGAAAAAGCACTGACAACGCAGCTATGTCTCTTCTAATAGATTTCTGTCACCAATCCATTTTATACATTTGTGTAGCCTTTTCTAGGGATGGTATAACAAAACGTCTATTAAGTTTCAACAACCTATTTAATTGCTGGAAACTCAGTAGAAATTAACTGTTGTTCACATTGTGGAATTCTTCTCCTTTCCATTTCTTGCGCATTCTTCTCTTGATATTGGATAGTGGCTTCATGGTTCTCTTAGTGCCTCTGGGAAACCACCTTGAGCCACATGGATGGTCCCTGGGGAAATGAAGAATCCTTACACAGTGTCACTGATGCAACACCTTTCCACTTCCTGGTTAAGGCCCCAGCGACATTTAGCTGGACTCAGGTCATTGGCTCATCAGCAATGAGCATGGCTCTGAGATGTTATCTTTGCCTTCTCCTCACCAATCAGACCTTGATCAGTTATCAGCAGAACTGAATAGAGACCATAGTCTCTATTCATTCCTTACCAGGCCTATGTTGTTAAAAGTAGCTCTAAACCCAGAATTTTTGTTAGTTCGTGTATATCTACAGAATCTTCTCTCTTGGGTAGTCTATCAGTCACCAGCGTTTCCATATGATTATTTTTATTGTTATTTTGCATGGTGCTTTTTATGCTCATATGAATATCACTGTTCTCCACCATAAGGAAATAATAGAGGCCACCTCTGCCAGTCAAGTGCTAAATAAAAATGAAATGATCTATTCTAATGAAATGCAGACTGTTATTTTCTTTTCTCTCCAAGTTGAGTGTTCAGCTTGAGTTAATTCCTTGTTGACACCAGCTAATGTAGTGTCTTGAGTATTTTATTGGCACAACTGTAAAAGGGAGCAAACCAACTTAGAGAAATTAAACAAGGCATAACCAAGTTGACTGATTCAGGTGCTTTAATGAAACTGTCTAATACATGTAAGTTGGAATCAAGCTCTGAGCAGTAGTG
Organism: Myotis lucifugus; assembly: GCF_000147115.1. Lineage (NCBI taxonomy): Eukaryota > Metazoa > Chordata > Mammalia > Chiroptera > Vespertilionidae > Myotis > Myotis lucifugus. The sequence continues at coordinate 19,996,322 of NW_005871054.1, forward strand.
AGGCACATATAGTCTATTTCTTTAGAGTTACTAGTATTTAGCAAAAAGACAAGTTACAGCGAAGGAAAAGGTAATGGCTGCCCCTATTTAGTGACCAACATTATTCTCAATTCTCCACCATGTAAGCTCATTCTTATACATATTAAAAATATGATATAATCAGCTATAATTGACCAACTAATTCAGCTTCTACTGGGTACCAATCATCATGCTAGGAGTTAGAGAAATGAACCAGACACAGTTTCAGCCCTCTTTAGGGGCCAGAGACAGTAAAACAGAGAAGTTATACATCAATTAAAAGTTCACACAAACTACAGAAAAGGGAGTAATTAACCAGAAAGACCAGACTTGAAGATTGGGTAAAATTTCACCTAGAAGAAGGTCATTTTTAGTACATTATATATGCAAAAAGTACAGTATATGTGGAGACATAATGGTGAATTAATACAGGGCATGTTCAGGAAATTCTAAAGAGCTTCTTCTAATTGCTAGAGGGTCAAGGGCCAGGAGTGGAAATGTGAGAAGAACCATTGCTGAAAGAATTCATTACGTACTCAGCAGTATGTGAGGCACGATGTGGGATACAATAATAATAACAATAATAATAATAATAATAATAATAAAATAACCTCCTTAGATCTTTTGCTGCCTTTAAAGAATTTATGACTAAACTGAGAAGACAAACCAACATACATGAAGCAATTAAAACACAATTTAGAAATCAATGATGTGCTGTTGACTCTAAGTGCAGTTAGAATTCAAAGAAGGCACAGAAAGCAATACAATCTCAAATAATCAAAGAATTAAAGATTGGATTTGTACTGCCCCTTGATGAATAGGAAGGATTAGCTCAAGGGTTCTTATTCAACCAGCACTATCCCCGGGCAGACATTTGGAAATATGTAGGTTTATTTTTCAATGTTGCAATGGGGGCGAGGGAGAGTCACTTTAGGTATTCATTCATTGGACCAGGGATGTTAAATGCTTTGCAATTACAGAAGAGATCTACTCAGTGAAGAAACTGTCCCTCTCAAAAGTAATAGTGTCCCCATTCAGAAGCACTGATTAGATAAAGAGGACAGAGAGAGTAGATTCCAGATGATGAGAACAAAACAATTGTAAGAATTGTAAGTAACATCACTCTTGATTATTAGCAAGATTTAATTGAATAATTCAGAAAAGATTTTATTTTATTTTTTTAAATTTACAAACTTTTGCAATTTATTTCAGAAAATACAAGATTAGTGATGGAAGGATATTTGACTTTGGGTGGCAAACACACAATGAAATGTACAGATGATGTATCAGAATTGTATACTTAAAACCTATATAATTTTATTAAACAATGTCACTTAAACTTAAAAAAGGAGAAAATACATGATTAAATAGGCTTTTTTATAGGATTGCTATCTCAAGTGCTATTAGGGGTTAGAAGAGCATACATAGGTAAATGGGCCGTTACCGTTCTCCCTCTCCCAATGCTACAAGGTTATTTGAAAAGTATGTTAGCTCAGCACCATGGCTGTTTACCCCTCTCCAAGCATTATGTGCCCATCCTCTTCTGTCCAATCATCATGGGGTGAATCCAACTGTCTCGGCATCAATTGCTCATGTCACTCTTCTTACATTATTATGACTTCTGCTTGCTCTTGGCTGCTGTTTACTGCCCTCTCTCAGTTTCTTCCCCTATCACTAACAGCCAGATTTCTACATCTAATTTTCAAACTCCCCACGTTTTGGTATTAAATCAATTTGTTCCATGGCTCTTTCTCTGATGGCCAAAGCCTTGGTCCACCTTGCGGGTCATTGGCTGACTTGTAGGTTGCTTGCCCTGTAGCCCTGAGTTAGGTCATCTCCCCATCAGTTAGTTGTGGACAGAATGGTGTGGTCACCAGCGCAGACCCATGCAAAAGGAATCAGGCCATAGCCTCAACAATAAATGCAGAAGCTTTTCAACAATGACTCTGGTTAGACTGAAATAGGAGGTTTAATTGAAGTGGAATTGCAGGACCTATTCTCACAGTGGCAGTAAAAAAAATATCAAAAACAACTTTGATGGGCACACAGTGTGGAATAAACTGCTCACCATTGCACTTATCCATATAAATTGTGGTCACTTTTCAATTCAGGTGGCACTCTTTTCAAACTGAAAGGTCATGAGTTTACTGTCACCTCAATGTCAGCAACTATAAAACTTAACTCATAGATTTCTACCAGTACTAAATTGCCTTCCAAACGTCTCTATTTCCAACCATCGTATCATATATTTTATAGAAACTGTAGAACTAATTGTTAAGGGAAATAGATCATGACTGTGAATTGCAAGTATCTTAGGCTCCACTTGCTGGAATGCCCCAGAGTCAAGATTGATGGAGAGAAATATCTTAATAACCATGTAAAACAAAATTTATAACCTGATGGTCTGCCAGCCAAATTGGGCTGAGATATGCTTTTCATGTTGATGAGCACTGTATACTGTTAGCATCTGAATTAGAATGCATATAAATAAGGCATGTGAAGTAGAGATTTTAACAGTCTCCACCAATCCAGAAGGGCCTAGCTAAGGAAGCCACAGTGAGTACCAACTCACAGGAGATGAAGTGCAGGCGATGAGGTCAGGTGGGCAATGTTTTGTTTGGCTTATAATTTTAAATGCTCACACTTCACTTCTTTTAAGGTGGCCACGCTTGCCAGTCTCTATGTAACACTTACAGTCACATGGCTGTCTCTTTTACCCGCATGTAGGACTGGTCTAGTGGGAAAAATAAATGTGCACTTAAAAGTCTAATTAAAATACACCCTGTCAGCAACACCATCCTGAAAGCCCCATTAAGCATCTTATGAATGCCCAAGAGCACCCCTGACCATGTTTGGAGTGACACATTTTGGCTCTGCTGGTGACAATTAGGATCAGACTTAGGACACTGGAGAATACGCACTGCATCCCATATGGCCTAGTGTGTAGGTAGATTGTTCCCTGGGTGTCTGAAACTCAATGAAAAAACTCTGGGTAAGAATTAGATGAAAATGATGGAGAATGCAAATTAGCACACTATAGATGAATCTGCGTCATGTATGGCTGCATTATGGATTCGATTCAACTGTCAGATGGTTATGTATTATTCATGATCAAATTCAGGGTAAAGCTACCAGATGGCAAAGGCATATTCATGGTCAGATCATAGTTGTTAGATTAATTATAAATCTACATAAGAATTGGGTAATAATAATTTAGACTATTCTCAAAAGGATACTCTGTACATCATCTAATCAAAAATGTTTTCAATATAAGGCACGTATGTTATTATATGACATGAAATATTTTAGGTTGCCATAAATTATTTTTCAAAAAGGCTCTAGCAACATAAAAAAAAAATTCAGATTTTACTAACCTGTGGCTTTGGTCTTAACGTTTGATAGAGCTGGTATTAACAATGCCATTTCTTTAAAGAATTGCAAATGATTTACACCAACCAGAATGTCAAGGGGCCAGTAAAACTTTTAGACAATAAAAATGATTTTGTCTGCATAGCTATAACTTATCATGTGCAAAAAGGCTCTCTGAACATAGGTTCTACTTAAATGTCATCAGCATCCCTGTGGGCTGGACATCTGATTGCCCCTCTGAATCTCCTTTCCATCCTTTCCCACCCGCATTGTACTCAGGCTGACCTGTAGGGTTGCATCAGTGAGCTCTCTTGTTTTCTGAGTTCTACCTGGTTGGCTAGTGAGGAGTACCAGTGGGAGATGGTCGGGGAGAGTGAACATCCCATTAGGTCGCTTCCTGTAGGCGGGGATCTCCTTAAGCTGGTGTCTCCACCACGAATACCACAAATGCCTGAGCTCCTCTCAGGTGATCCTCTCCACATGCCTTTTTCTTTGGATTCCGGAACTTTATGAATGGTTGTGGTTTTCTGCTGTTACCAGCCCAGGGGTTGTTCTATATTATCCTTTGTGGTTTTCCCACACCCTGGCCGGATTCGGCCCGTTTGAAATGAATAAAACTAAAAAAAAAAAAAAAAAAAAAAAAAACCGTACCCTTTTATGTAATGATGTTTACTTTGAATTTATATTAGTTCACACAAACACTCCATCCATGCTTTTGTTCCGGCCCTCCAGTCCAGTTTAAGAACCCATTGTGGCCCTCAAGTCAAAAAGTTTGCCCACCCCTGTTCTATATTATCCTTTGTGGTTTTCCCACACCCTGCCACACCTTTGCAAATAGTCCTTTTATTAAAGTCTCATTAAATAACCACTTTGAGTGTGCCAGCTGGTTTCTGCTGGGATCTAGACGGAACTATACCCTAAGCACAAAATCAGCAAATCAAGAATATTTTAGTTGCAATCGAACATAGATGGATCTATTCAATCCTTCTCATTTTACTGATGAGCAACCTGAGGCAGATAGATGTTAAGGGATTTGTCTAAAGTCACCAGCTACTATGTGACAGACTGGGGACCAGAACCCAGATCTTCAGTCTCTTCAGTACCATAGAATGCTCTGCAGAAGGTCTTGGGCACCACAAGAGGTGTTCATCGATGGTGTCTGTCCAGGATAGTTAACTCCAAGAGGTCGACCAGTAGACATATTTTCTACACACAGCAGCTTCTGGTCAGGAGTTTACCAGCAACTATAGGAAGAGATTCAGTAAGGAGGCTAGTGGTATTGAAAATCCAGAGACCCATATGGGATTTTGGATAATAGTTTCCAAATATCCTAGCTAAACTTGGCTTCCAGAATGTTGCTACAGTCAGTAGGGAGGATAAAGGTGAAAATGCATAAAGTGGGACCTTTATATTTCAGTGCTTAGGTGTTCTCTGCAGACAGGTGGAGGGGATTGGTAAGGGGATGGTAGCAATAAGGCAAGATGGGTGTCATTACATAGGCATGAGAGATCAAAGACAGGGGCAATATAATTACCATGAATTGAGTGCCTGTGTGCCAGAAACTGCATTGAGGGTTTTACATTATTTTATACTAGAGGCCTGGTGCACGGATTCATGCATGGATCAAGCCCCAGCTTGAGCTCCACCCTACAGTCTAGCCTGGCACCCCACCGTGGCTTGGCGCTGCCCTCTCACCTGCTCCACCATCCCGCCTGTGGGGCGATCGATCAGGCTGAGCCTCCTGCCCAGGTCCCTCAGCTCCTGGGAGCTGGGTGTCGGCCCCGCCCCCTGCCGCCACTACTGGTCGCCATCTGCCGGGCGATTGGCTGGGCGATCAGGCCCCTGCTTGCACCCCCTTGGCCTGGCACTGCCCGCTCACCTGCTCCACCATCCCGCTGTGGTCCCGGCCTCCACTGCTGCCCACTGCCAGCGCCGTGTCGCTGATGCCCACCATGTTCCATGCCACCCCCTGGTGGTCAGTGTACATTATAGTGAGCAGTCAGACTTGCGGTGGACTGACCACCTGAGGGGACAATTTGCATATTAGTTTTATTATATAGGATAATCCTGACCATAACCCTCATTTCAAAGATGAGAACATTTAAGCAAAAGGAAGTTATACCTGTAGTGAGTGGGAAACAAGCCCCAGAGGAGACCTAGCATCCAATATATAGTGAAAACACAGTCACGGTGGCAACAGAGATCATAAAATATTTGCTATTGCAGTCACTGAGTTAGATGCTGGGGATGAATGAGAAATGAAGATCAAGAAAGCAGCACCATGAACTAGAAACACCATAATGTCTGTACCCAAGGGCCGTGAGCTGTGGGGGTAGGAGATGACTAGAGTATAGCTTGCAAAGTGCTCTGATGTGGACGGACAGGGTACCATGGGGGCCCCGAGAGGAGGGGAAAGTGACACAGGCAGAGGAGGGCTTGGGGCAAAGAAGCGTTCATGGAAGTGACAGCTGAGTCAAGAACTGAAGGGTGAAGAGGAGTTGGCAGGTGAAAAAGAAAGGAAATGTAGAAATTCAGGTAGAGTGAATAGCATGTTCAAAGGCCTGCTGCTAGGAAAAATAAATTATTGGAGTTGGTCGTAGAGGTCAGAGGGAAGTGGAAGTGGGGGAAGCTAGAAATCTAAGTCAAAGACTGTGAACATTAACCCTGTAGGTCATGTTATTAAATTTGGATTTCCGCACCCCCCCCCCCCCAGAGCATTAGGGAGACACTGAAGGTTTTTAATAGGGAGATGATGTGACCAGATTTGCAGATCCTTGGCCAGAGATTTCTCTCTGCTCTGGTTTCCTTGGGTGAGTGAAAAGACTGCACTCTGTTTTGGGAAGGTCTGTAAAGCAACCAGCATGAGGTTGAGCTCACAGGGACCCATGGGTGTTAATTATTCTCCACGGAGAATTGAGCCTCTCCAGGGATCCCTGTAGTTCTGAGTCACTGACAGCACTTGGCTATGTTTGCCAATATACCTAGCGCTCTCTGCCCAGCACCAAAGAATTTGTATTTGCTTTTTCATCTTGCTTCCTTTAGAGTTTTGTCCTATTTTTTTCCAATAGAAGTGGTGAATCATTTTCACAGAGTGGTATGATAAGCAGTTGCCATCTCTTTTTAACTAACCTCTGTGTTTTGCATGCTTTTCCATTTCCCATTCAATACACTCCAGCCCTGAGCTGGGATTGAGTGGCTCAGGATATGTAGCTGCCTTGGGTGAGTTTGGAAAACTTGACCTTGAGTTTTGATCTTGCTGAACTTTGGGAGTCACAACATTCACATGACAGAAATTCCCAGGCAGGAGGAAGGCAGGAAGGCTATTCCTTTGTAAAATGTGAATGGGTACAGGACTCAGACCTTGGCTGTATCAGTATGTGCCTTAAACTGTCCAGACAAGTTCCTTAAAAGATTCTTACTAAAGCCCAGCCGGCATGGCTTAGTGGTTGAGTGTTGACATATCAACCAGGAGGTCACGGTTCGATTCCTGGTCAGGGCACATGCCTGGGTTGTGGGCTTGATCCCCAGTAAGGGGCATGCAGGAGGCAGCCAATCAATGATTCTCTCTCATTGATGTTTCTGTCTCTCTCTCCCTCTCCCTTCCTCTCTAAAATCAATAAAAAATATTTTTTAAAAAGCTTCTTACTAAATAAAACAGGGAGGTGCTTAGTATTCTTTATAACTGAAGCAAAATGTTCATGAAATAATATCTTACATGTGCATTTCGTCCATCCTTTTTTTTCTAGTCTCCTCTTCTCTTCCATTACACTCTCTTTAAAAGGAAAGTGCTGGTTACAAACCACTAAATTGATTTCAGAACTCACTAATGATTGGGTTATAACCTATAGTTTGAGAAACACTATTATAGAGGATTTAATAAAAAAATTATTTTTTTCCCTGAGCTATGGCATAAAACTAATCCAACCTGAATTATGAAGTTACTAAGCCCTACCTAATTGCTTGGGGTATCTCAGGATTGGTGAAGATTTTCAGAGACTCTTGCCTCATTGGAAGTTTGAGGAGAAACAATATTTGTAGGATCTTGAAACATTATCTTCCAAGTATAAAGTGTCCCAAAAATATGTATACATACACTTTGAATAATTATAAAGGCAGTGTTTATTGAAATACAGTTCATTTTCAAAATGTGTGTATAAATTTTTTGGGACACGCTGTATTTATTAATTACAGAGGGAAAACTAGTAACTTTTCAATAGTGAAGTCTGGAGAAGCCACCGTAATCAAGTGATGTCCAATAATGTGTATCCATATCATGTATCCCTGATCTGATGCACTAGAGAGCGCACCTGTTAGTATTACAGACGGATCATAACCTCAATCTAATCATAATGCATTTCTTCACATCTCTAACTACATTTTATGTAGCATATTACAAGCTGTTTGGAAATAAGCATGTCAAATGTGTTGATTTTTCCTCATTTTCAGTCCTTCTATAAAGGAAACACAGTAGAATACAATCAAAGCCTTGAAAAGAGAGAAAAAATGCCAGCCATAAGTGCTAACATAATACTAGTTAATGAATATCATATGTAGCTCTGTGGTTTCTTTCTCCCAAGATAGGAAGAGATTCACAAGCAATAAACACTAAATTTTGTGAGAGATAAAGTTTCCCATAACAATATACATTTTTTTTGGCAGCACTCTAAATGTTTTTCAAAAGAGAGGAAAAGGCACCTATAATTCCACTCCTAATATATAGTTTATCCTTGAATGTTTATTCTTGTTTTGTTTGAAAAAAATATGTATATATTATATACCTGCAATCACAGTATAGATGTCATTTTGTATTTTTTATTCACTTATATCGTAAACATTTTCCATCTTTCTACACAGTCTTCAAAGTTAACATTGTAATGTTTGTGTAACACTCTGTCATGTGACAATGCCATAATTTACATACACATTTCCCCATTGTTGGGCATTTAGGCTCTAAATATTTCTTGGCACTGACTTCTGGAAGATGTTTTTATGGGATACCCAAAGGGGAATATGGAGCAAAGACATAATGTCATTGACGGCACTTTTGCACAACACAGAGGAGAATTCATGTGAACATTGCACATAACCAGTCTCCATAAGAGGTGAGAGTATGATCCAAAAATGTAAACCAGCAAAGTGAATTTACCAACAGCTCTGTCTGTGGGCCCATTGTAGGTGTTGTGTATGTTTTTATGGGTTTCCGTGTTTAGCCTGGACCCTTTCACATAACTGAAGCTTAGTAAATGCATGTTGATGTAAACACACTTCCATTCTCCTCCCTTTTCCATCTCTATACCTGCCTTCACTCTGGAGGAAAATCTACCTTTCAACCACAGTATTTTTAAGAACCATATGGGAGTAAGAAACAAAGAGCTTACATGCAACAAAGGAAGTATGGAATATGCTTGGTGTTAGGGGGGGAAAAAAGGAAAATAAAAGCAACTCTCAAAGCTACAAACCACAAAGAATCCTATATAATAAAAGGCTAATATGCAAATCGACCGAACGGCCGAAGGACTGGTCACTATGACACACACTGACCACCATGGGGAGACACTCAACGCAGGAGCTGCGCCCTGGTGGTCAGTGTGCTCTCACAGGGGGAGCACCACTCATCCAGAAGCTGGGCTCACAGCTGGTGAGCACAGCAGCGGTGGCAGGAGCCTCTTCTGCCTCTGTGGCAGCGCTAAGGATGTCCGATTGCCAGCTTAGGCTGGCTCCCTGGAGTGCAAGAGGATGCTGGCCGGGCTGAGGGAGCCTCCCCCCCTCTGCATAAATGTCATGCATCCCTCTAGTAAAAATATATTTAGTAGTAAAACAAGTAATAGTCTTCACAAACCTATGCTTTCCCATTCCTCCCCTCAAAACTAAATGAAAACAATCATCAAAGCTTGTTAATGTTTTCAGGTTGATTATGTAGATTATTAGAAATTATTTTACTAGGGGGCTATGAGAAACTCCTTCAGATCCCTGTCCCCCCAAAAAAATCTTTGTAAAGAAATCAAGCTTCCTAAAGGGTCAGGTGTCTGCTTATTTATATAAAACTACATTTTTGAAAGTATTATTTTAAAGTCTGAGTTTATCAAGTTCTTAATTTTCAATATATGTTTCTTTTCAGTATCTTACTCTTTTCTTCAAATATGTAATTTATGATTAGAGTGCTGATTTAAAAATATTTAACAATCTTCCATTTTTTGTATATATTTTCACTTATAGGTTTTTTTAGCCTTGAAATTACATTTTTTCCTACTTTGAAAGTTTTGTTTTTCTAAGCCCTAACGTTCACCTGTGACTCAATTCAAGTTTTACATTTTTTACTATAAAAATTCTAAGATTATATGATAATGTCTTGGATATTTTATCGTTTCAATGCTGTACGTCTGGTATAAAACTATAAATTCTTTCCACTTGCGCTTTTGGTGAGTATGTGAGCTTTTTATTTAATTATTGATTTCTTTCATCAACTGTGAAAAATTACCAGCTATTACCCCTTCAAAAACTGCTTTATTGTTTCTCTTTGCTCCTTCTGAAACTCTGATTCAATAAATATGACATTCTCACCTGCTCTTTATGCCCTTTAACTCCTCTTTCATATTTTCCATCTCCGTGTGGATAATTTCTTACTAAGTATCTTCTGGCTCACCAATTCTTTCCTTAGCTGTGTCTAATGTGCTACTCTGTCCATACCATTTTAGTTAGTTACTGTATTTTATTCTTCATTCATAGGTTACTTATAATTTATGTTTCATCTTGTTCTGCATTTGTCTGAACTAACTATTATTCAGAAAAACTGTGTGTATGGATTGAGATATGCTACTATTTGCTGCCTGCTACTAATAACCTGGCTTCCCAAGTAAGCGTATAAAAATAAAAAAAATATTTTAGGAAAATGACAACAATTTTTTTATATTGGTCCCTGAAATATTTGGTATATACTTATAGAAAAAAAGACATTTATTATTTATCTGAAATGCAAGTTAAACTGAGTAGCTTGTATTTTTATTGTTAAATCTGGCAATCCTAGGAAATGTTGAGGCACTGTGCTGAAAAATGTAACATCCCTTACTCATTATCAATAAAATGAAAGACATACTTTGATAGTTTGTAGTAATCAGGTATTATAGAATGAAGATATTTTGTCAACAGTATGTGCAAATTCTTCAGGAATGTTTTGATCATGAGCACGGAAATGTTTGTCCAGGCCTCGGCTTTCTTCCAAATCATATAGGTATCACAAATCACATGTAACCTGGACATATTCTCAGTTCTCAAAAGCTCACTTACCAGCTCTATGACTTGCTCTTGACAATTTTGCAATGCAAGATTCAAATTAATACCTTAGAAACACGACAAATTATTACTTGTCATTAGACGTTTCCAGTGGGTTGCAAACTGTCACAATCATAAATGTGAAAAAGATGTGATCATTATAGCAATGATTTTCCCTCTATCTTTTGTTGTGTCCTAAGGTTCCTCAGAGGTGTTTTTTTTTTTTTTAAACCCAAGGTTTACTTGAACCATTTATGCAAGAAGTTTGTCCCATTGTCTTGGAGGAAAATTCCTTTTGTCTCCCTATCCTCCTATAATGTATTAATCTCTTCTAAGGCAATTCAAGTTTGTTGGGGTCCAGCCCCAGCAGATCCAGGGGTTCCCCAAAGGTGTGGACGGAGTCGGCGAAGAAGGAATGACATGGAGACAGCGTTCAGATGATCAGCATAGCGAGGTTCTCTAGCCAGGTTCTAGCCAGGTTCTCCAGCCAGGTTCTGTCCAGAAGTGTTTTTAAGGCCACTGTGAGGGCACAGTTCTCAGTACCTGATTCAATCCAGGTTGCTCAGTTTTTTATCTATTATATGCATTTGGGCTCTATGAAACATTTCATTTGAACAAAGTATTCTGCTGTTAAGAAGTAATTTGACAGACAATAGTGGGTGAAGGCCTGGGGGTGGCGAGAGCAGGGTGGAGGGGGTCAATAGGGGAAAAAGGCAACATCTGTAATACTTTCAACAATAAAGATAAATTTAAAAACAAGAAGTAATTTGAAAACCAATAATTTGGAAACACATAGGCTTTGGTATGAGAAAAAGTTGTGTCTTACCCTGCTTTGGGCAATTATCTTCTATGTAAATTTAGACCAGTTAATTAATCTCTGGCAAACCTTTTCCTCAAATGAGAAAAAGAGATAATAGTAGAAATTTCCTCATAAGCTTACCCCCCGCAAACACACACTTTTATTGTGTTAAGGATACTTAGCATGAAATCGACCCTCTTAACAGATTTGTAAGTGCAGATTACAGTATTGCTAACTCTAGTCACTATGCTGTTCAGATCATTAGAACTTAATCATCTTGCGTATCTGAAATGTTATAACCATTGGACAGTAAGTCCCCACTTCTCCCTCCCCTCAGCCATGGGTAACCACCATTTTATTTTGTTTCTATGAGTTTGACTACTTTGGATACCTCATATAAAGGGAGCATGCAGTATTTGTCTTCTATATCTGGCTTATTTCATTCAGCATAATATCCTCCAGGTTCATCCATGGTGTTGCAAATGACAGG
>NW_005871054.1:20008366-20010240 GCF_000147115.1 Myotis lucifugus
GAATTTACCAACGCTCAGTCTATGGGCCCATTGTAGGTGTTGTGTATGTTTTTATGGGTTTCCGTGTTTAGCCTGGACCCTTTCACATAACTGAAGCTGAGTAAATGCATGTTGATGTAAACACACTTACATTCTCCTCCCTTTTCCATCTCTATACCTGCCTTCACTCTGGAGGAAAATCCACCTTTCAACCACAGTATTTTTAAGAACCATATGGGAGTAAGAAACAAAGAGCTTACATGCAACAAAGGAAGTATGGAATACGCTTGGTGTTAGGGGGGAAAAAAAGGAAAATAAAAGCAACTCTCAAAGCTACAAACCACAAAGAATCCTATATAATAAAAGGCTAATATGCAAATTGACCGAACGGCTGAAGGACTGGTCACTATGACACACACTGACCACCATGGGGAGACAGTCAATGCAGGAGCTGCCCCCTGGTGGTCAGTGCGCTCTCACAGGGGGAGCACCACTCATCCAGAAGCTGGGCTCACAGCTGGTGAGCACAGCAGCGGTGGCAGGAGCCTCTCCTGCCTCTGCGGCAGCGCTAAGGATGTCCGATTGCCAGCTTAGGCCCGCTCCTTGGAGTGCAAGAGGGTGCTGGCCGGGCTGAGGGAGCTTCCCCCACCTCTGCATGAATGTCATGCATCCTTCTAGTAAAAATATATTTAGTAGTAAAACAAGTAATAGTCTTCACAAACCTATGCTTTCCCATTCCTCCACTCAAAACTAAATGAAAACAATCATCAAAGCTTATTAATGTTTTCAGGTTGATTATGTAGATTAATAGAAATTATTTTACTAGGGGGCTATGAGAAACTCCTTCAGATCCCAGTCCCCCCAAAAGAAATCTTTGTAAAGAAATCAAAGCTTCCTAAAGGGTCAGGTGTCTGCTTATTTATATAAAACTACATTTTTGAAAGTATTATTTTAAAGTCTGAGTTTATCAAGTTCTTAATTTTCAATATACGTTCCTCTTCAGTATCTTACTCTTTTCTTCAATTATGTTCTTTATGATTAGAGTGCTGATTTAAAAATATTTAAAAATCTTCCATTTTTTGTATATATTTTCACTTTAGCCTTGAAATTATATTTTTACCTACTTTGAAAGTTTTGTTTTTCTAAGCCCTAACATTCACCTGTGACTCAATTCAAGTTTTACATTTTTTACTATAAAAATTCTAAGATTATATGATAATGTCTTGGATATTTTATAGTTTCAATGCTGTACGTCTGGTATAAAACTATAAACTCTTTCCACTTGCACTTTTGGTGAGTATGTGAGCTTTTTATTTAATTATTGATTTCTTTCATCAACTGTGAAAAATTACCAGCTATTACCTCTTCAAAAACTGCTTTATTGTTACTCTTTGCTCCTTCTGAAACTCTGATTCAATAAATATGACATTCTCACCTGCTCTTTATGCCCTTTAACTCCTCTTTCATATTTCCCATCTCTGTGTGGTCAATTTCTTACTAAGTATCTTCTGGCTCACCAATTCTTTCCTTAGCTGTGTCTAATGTGCTACTCTGTCCATACCATTTTAAGTTAGTTACTGTATTTTATTCTTCATTCATAGGTTACTTATAATTTATGTTTCATTTGTTCTGTCATTTGTCTGAACTAACTATTATTCAGAAAAACTGTGTGTATGGATTGAGATATGCTACTATTTGCTGCCTGCTACTAATAACCTGGCTTCCCAAGTAAGCGTATAAAAATAAAACAAATATTTTGGGAAAATGACAACAATTTTTTGATATTGGCCCCTGAAATATTTGGTATATACTTATAGAAAAAAAGACATTTATTATTTATCTGAAATGCAATCTAAACTGAGTAGCTTGTATTTTTATTGTTTAATCTGGCAACC
>NW_005871054.1:20010954-20017089 GCF_000147115.1 Myotis lucifugus
GAACCCCCCCCCCCTAAAAAAATAATTAAAAAAAAGTCCCCGAAGCCGAAAAAACAAAAACCAGGAAAAACCGAAAAGGGGGCAGCGGGCCCCCCCCACCATTCCAATCTAGGGAAACACAAATTACCCCAATAAATTGCCAACACCAAAAAAAAAAGATTTTTTTTATAAATTGCGCAAGGCAAAAAAGCACTGGGGGCCGCCTTTCCCTGCCCCCTGACTCTTAGCTCCCCCCTGGGTTTCCGATCACTGTCAGTGCCAGGGGGCTTCTTCTGTGCTTTCCCTTTTGCCTTCCTGCATTGTGCCTACATATGCAAATTAACCGCCATCTTTGTTGACAGTTAACCCGCCATCTTGGCTGGTGATTAATTTGCATATCTCGCTAATTAGCCAATGGGAAGGGTAGCGGTCGTACGCCAATTACCATGTTTCTCTTTTATTAGTGTATATATATATATATATATATATGTATATTTATATATATTTATATTTATATATATATATTATAATGAAATTATTATATAATATGTATAATTTATCCTATATAATAAAAGCCTAATATGCTAAGTATCTGGTCGTTTAGTCACCGGTTCAACCAATCAAACTGTAATATGCTAATAATATGCTAAGGCCGCTCAACCACTTGCTATGACGTGCACTGACCACCAGGGGGCAGATGCTCTGACTGGTAGGTTAGCTTGCTGCTGGGGTCTGGCTGATCAGGACTGAGCAAGATGGGACAGATACGCTCTGGAGCCCTCCCGTGGTTCCTCCTCAGCTAGCCAACCTCCCATGTCCCTCCCCGGCCCTGATTGTGCACCGGTGGGGTCCCTTGGCCTGGCCTGCATGCTCTCGCAATCCAGGACCCCTCAGGGGATATTGGAGAGCCAGTTTTGACCCAATCCCTCAGGCCAGACTGAGGAACCCCACTGGTGCATGAATTCATGCACAGGGCCTCTAGTATATATATAATATGCATGCCACATTTTATTTATCTATTTGTTTGTTGATGGGCATTTAGGTTGTTTAATTGTGAATAGTGTTGCAATGAACACAAGAGTGCAAATATCTCCTTTAGATTATGATTTCAATTCCTTTGGCTATATACACAGAAGTAGGATTGCTGGATCATATGGTAAAAAAAATGAGATAATTAATGTAAACTGTTTACTAAAGCATCTGGTACATATTAAATAAGTAATACATGTTAGCTATTATAATTATTATTTTAGGTTAAAAGTAACCTTTGATTCATTTAATAACTAGTTAAACTACATTTAACTAATTGTAGCTTCTATTTTGAACTAGTAATGAATATACTTTTTCAGCATGTAAACAACATGCTGAGGTCATTGCCTTTTCATTCGATGTGGCATAAAACTGAGGCTTGGGCCCTAACTGGTTTGGCTCAGTGGATAGAGTGTCAGCCTGCGGACTGAAAGGTCCCAGGTTCGATTCCGGCCAAGGGCATATACCTTGGTTGCGGGCACATCCCCAGTAGGAGGTGTGCAAGAGGCAGCTGATCAATGTTTCTCTCTCATCAATGTTTCTAACTCTATATCCCTCTCTCTTCCTCTCTGTAAAAAATCAATAAAATATATTTAAAAACAACAACAAGAAAACTGAGGCTTGGGCAGTTTGGAGAGCAACAGTGTTGATTCACTTCTAAGTGGCAGACTAGAGTTTTGAACTTGGGTATCTAAGTGCAAGTATACTATACTTTCTATTAAACCCACATTGTCTCCTCTGGAGTTAGCAAGGAGCACATTGGTCATTATTCATAATATAATTTTACATTTTAAATCTGTGGATTTTATAGTTTTAGAAAAGTTGCATTATTAAGTACCTGGTGTCTTCTTTCTAAGAATCGATATTAACGTGATTAATATAAGTGATCAGAAGAATTTTTGAGGGTCTTTATTTCAGGGGCGCTCCGTTTATCTACTTCCTGAACTCCAGACAACTGTCGTTTGCTGTATGAATCAATGTGGCCTTCAGGAGCGAAGCAAAGCCGCTTGTCATCTCACCCTCTGAATAGTCTTGCTGTCCTATAATTTCCTATAATTATTTTTCTTATAATTATTTCTGTAGGTTAATTACATCAAAGAGTATGCTGCAGCAGATAAAATGAACTGCTTCTGATAAATATACAATTATAGCAAATCATACTAAATAGGGCTTCTTTCCTATGCTGCCAAAATACACACAAGCCTTATTTTTAAAGTATTAAAATATTTTATAATCAGCACACCAGGTTATGCCAGTCCTTGACAACATAGAATCTTCGCTAGAGATTTTTCATCTGCTTTTTGAATTGGAATTAATTCGAAACAGTCTTTCTTCACCTGAATTTCCATTTTAATAAATCCCAATAAAGATCAATCGAACATTTGTCTCCTCTCTTTTTAGCTCCCATAATATTGTTGCTGTTTATGAAACATCATTTTAGGTCTGGCACTTTACACAGATTATTTCACTTCATCTTTATTAAAACCCATCAAAGTAGGTTTTGTTCCATCCTAAATATGAGGAAAATGAAACCGAGGGAGTTTGAAATGCAGACCTAGACTTTCACTACCTGTAAATGAAGGAGCTAGAATTGATTTCCAGGTTTTGTTAACTCTAAAGGCGAAGCTTCTTCCAAGGTAAATGCAAATGAACCCAAATCTCAAAAATTCCATCAACGATATACATGATTATAGGTATACGAGAGGCCTGGTGTATGAATTCGTGCATGGGTGGGGTCCCTTGTCCTGGACGGTGATCGAGGCCAATGGGGGGGGAAGGGCGGGGCTGGACTGCCTGAGGGAGGGACCACAGGAGTTTGGCCGGCCACCCCCTCCCCCAATTGGGGCTGATGGCGGGGGGGTGGCCAGCCGGGGGGAGGGAGGTTGGCCCCAGAAACAAGCTAACCAATGGCCGGTTCCACGAGGAATCAGGCTACTTCCTCCCTCCTGTCTGGGTCTGGGGTGTGGGTGAACCAGATTTGGGGCTGTCAGGGCCCCAGCAGCAAGGTCTGGGTCAGTGCACATCATAGTTACTGGCTGGTCATCCGGTTTTCCGGTCGTTTGGTCGTAACGGTTGCTTAGGCTTTTATATATATAAATAGAAAAGCACCATGTAGGGTGCAGTGGAAATCAGTGTGATAAATATGGTAATAGGTAACATTTATTGGGAGTTTATTGTGTCCTAGGCATTGCGTAGCACTTTACAGATATTAACTAACTTAATATCCACCAAAGCCCTTTGGATAAGTATGTTTTTATGCCCAAATTACAGATGAGAAAACAGAGGTGTAAATAATTGTCACTCTTAGAATAGTCCACATCCAGTAAGTGGGGGAGCGTGGGTTTTGACCTGAGTTTGTGTGACCAAAGGCCTCCTCTTTGCCCCTCGATGATGCAAGGATTTTGGTTCTAGGCATTCCCTCTTCTATTTAGTATCTTGGCAGATTCTGAATCTGTGCCATATTTTGGATGCTGGCAGAAATTGTGTGTTGATTTAGTCTAAGAGGATTGATGGCTGATTTGTCATCCAGTATCTCCTTGTACCTTCTGGAAGTAAGGGGGAAATGCCTTTTACATTAATCCAGTTGATTTTCTGCATGGGCTTGCATATAATGCTTACTTTTAGTTTAGAAAATTCTTCTTTCCTATCATTTATGACAAGCAATCTTTATTCTATTTATTTATTTATTTATTTATTTATTTAATTCATTTCAGAGAGGAAGGGAAAGGGAGAGAGAGATAGAAATGTCAATGATGAGCCAAACCAGCTAGGGCTATTCTCTTTTTAGAAATATATGTTATTGTTATATATGTTATTTACAGGTATTTTAAAAACTCTTTATAAGAAAACTTCTTTTACATTTTATATTTATTTTTCAAAACATTAATTTTTCAAAACATTAATATTTATTAATTCTGATATTAGTGTTGATTTTTTAATTGAGGTATAATTGACTCATAACACTGTATTAGTTTCAAGTGTACAGTATAATGATTCCATATTTGTATATCTTATGAAATGATTACCACGATAAGTCTAGTTAATACTGGTTAGCATACAAAGATTTTTCCTTGTGATGAGAACTTTAAAGATCTACTCTCTTAGCAACTTTCCAATATGCAATGCAATGTTATTATCTATAGTAAACATTCTATACATTACACCGTTCATGACTTAGTTATATTTTAAAATGAGATTTTTGTCACAATTATTTAAAAACATAAATCATTGTCCTAGCCAGTTTGGCTAAGTGGATAAGAGCATCGACCTGTGGACCGAAGGGTCCCTGGTTTGATTTCAGTCAAGGGCATGTACCTCGGTTGCAGGCTCCTCCCTGGCCTGGGCCCTTGGTTAGGGCACATACAGGAGGCAACCAATCGATGTGTTTCTCTCACATTGACATTTCTCTCTGTTTTTCCCTCTCTTTAAAAATCAATGGTTTAAAAAATAAAATTAAAAAACCACATAAATCATTAAACTTCTATTTCAATCTATTAAAAAATCTATTCTCTTTTGTTTTGGCCATTTAAAAAATTAAATATCTTTATTTATGCAATAAATACTCTGCCGGGTATTTTTTTTTAATGAGTTTTTAACAACATTGTCCACACCTGACATTTCCTCTGTACTTGTGTCTGTCCTCATCTGGGGATCAATACAACATCAAAAGAGAACAGATTATAAAACAACCAATCCTTAATAGCACTTCAGTTGCTAAGTGGCCTCTCTCTCCATTATCCCCTCTCCTGTGACATGAGTTCCATTTAGAACGAATACGGCACTTAGGAGGAGTCATGTGTAGTGTGAAGCAATGAATGATTCCCACACACTAATGGGAGGTCTCAGTGTGCCTGTGTGTTGCTATGGTGAACCTTGGGAACTCCTACAAAGGAGGGATCAAGATCCCTGGATATAGGGCCAGAGTGGCAATCGTGTTCAAAAAGCAGGGAGATAGATCTCTCTCTGGAGGTTCTCTTTGTTCAGGTTGTCAATTACAACTTATCCTCTCTTGAGGGTGACTTTGAGATAGATAACAACTGAGTCATTATTGAGACCAAAAGGCTGTGCTGCTTGTAATCATGCCCACACAGCAGGCTTGGACTGGACTTTCTTACAACCTTTGCCCTAAATGATCTTGTTCACCATTTCGTGCACTTTCCTGAAATCCTTTACCCTTTGCATTTATTCCCAATGATCAAGGGAATGTGTAAGGGCAAGGTTCTTGCTTTAATGAAACTATCACAAAAATATTAATGATTCTTATATAACGTTTCAGTAAGTTGTGCAGACACTATTCTGAGAAATTTACACATAGTGACTCATTTAATCTCAACAAAACATATGACCGATAGGCAAATAGAGGTACAAGGAAGGTAGTGACTGCCCAAGGCACACAATGAATAAGGGGAGATGCTGGGATTTGAAGCAGTGTAGACTTCCTCTGGTCTCTGCCTTCAGTCATTTCATCATATAACATCACATATGATTTATTAACACTAATTGAAGGCATTAAAATCAATTAATGAAGTTTCCAGATTGTAAAAGGATGAACCTAATAGGATTTAGTTTATTATTGTAGCACCAATAATTCACTCACCCACTTAGCAAATATTTATTGAGTGTACTTGTCACTGTGTGAGGCATAATGGTATTAAATAGATGCTGTCCCCGATTTCATGGAACATTTAGCTTGTCTAGAAACACAGACTTTCACACAAGTGGTTGCAGGGCAGGAAGCATGATGTGTGATATGACGGGGATGCTCCATGGAGTAGAGGACATAGCTAGGTCCTTGTATTAGGGAGGGCTTCTTTGAGGAAGTAACGTTACCACTGAGACCTGACTGATGAGTAGAAGTTTGTCAGGCAAAGGGTAAGAGGAGGGGTGTTTCTAGGTGGAGGGAGCTGGAGAGGGGAGGCTCTAAGCCAGAGATAACCATCTGGAGCCAGCACAGAAGTGTGTATAAACAGCAGAAGTGAGGCTGAAGAGCTAAGCAGGTTGTATTATAGACAGCTTTGAAGCCGTGTTAAAGAGTTTCCCCTTTATCTCAAGGGCAAGGAAAACACATATGAAAGATTTAAAAGCTGGGGAGTGAGTGGCATACTTAGATTTGCAATTAGAATAGTC
>NW_005871054.1:20017363-20076592 GCF_000147115.1 Myotis lucifugus
TCAGTGGTCCATTTAGGAGAGGTGACAACACGGCTCTTATTGTGTATGTATATCATGTAGGTCAGCTGAGACATTTAAACAATTTTGTAGAAAACTTTCAACAGAGCATATAATATGTAGTAGGTGATCATTGATTACTCCCCAGTTCAATGAATGGTGTGTGTGTATGGGGAGTTCCAGTCAGGGTTGGAGAGCGAGTGAGAGAGAAAGAGAGGGAGAGGGACAGAGAGAGCAGCATAAAATATTATCAGATCGATGACACAGAGAGCCAAAGCAATATTGAGATAGGGGAGTGTGAAGACTGAGAGGACGAGAGACCTAGGTATCAGCCCTGGGCGGGCCCAACATTTGACCAATAGGTTGAGGACGAGGATGCTGTAATGGAGAAGGAGCCAGTGAGATGCGAGGAATAGCACAGGAGTGCTGTGTCATGGAAGCAGAAAGAATGGGCTTTTTAAAGAGGTCACATGGTCAAATCTCTCAGATAGATAAGCAGCTTAAGGACTGAAAAACCTCTCTTGGATTTAGAAATAAGGTAGTCGTTGATGACCTAGTAACATAAGAAAAGGATGAGGGCTGAAGGCAGATAGGAGAGGATTGAGGAATGACTAAAGGGTGAGAAAATGAAGACAGCAAATATGGACAACTTATAAGGCAATATTGGCTGTGGATGGAGAAAGAGCTAACAAAAAAAGGCCAATAAAAAGAAGAAATGCTGATTCCAGAGTTGGGACAAGGAAAGTACAACATGAGCTTTTTGTATCATAAAGTGAGGGGGTGCTAACAGAAGGTCTGACATACCAAAATGACATATTTTGAAGGGCTAATGTGTGGCGGTCTAAAAAGCTTTTTTAACAGTTGAAGTGAGAGATAAAGAAGATTTGAACCAAGGATGTGGTAGAAGAATTCCTAGGAGGGGCTAAATTTGAGACTTGAGGAGCGAAACATGGAGAAACCTGGTAACTTAGTGTGAGGGAAAGGATTTTCAGAACCAAATGAATGATGCTGACACTTATTAAGATGGAAATGGTGAGCTGAAGATAGAAAATTCATTTTGGGATGCGTTAAGATTGAGGTGCCCATGCACACCCTGGTGGAGATACCCTATGAACAGTTGGGTGTATGGGTCTAAATTGCTGGAGAGAAGTGATCAACTACAGTCTTATAGCTGAATCATGAGCCTGGATGAAGGTGTTGGGAAGAGGGTAGTACTGAAGATTTGAGGGATTTGAGATAGGTTTGGCACAGTTTTAAAAAAAGAAACAACTCAGGGATAAATTCAAGAAAGGCAAGTAGGGGACAGATGTGGATTAGGATTAGTTTGAGCTCCAATAGAGGTCAAGGAAAAGACATGGTGTTCCAATTCAGGTGGCCCTGATAGTGGAGAGGGAGGTCTTCACGACATGGTGGACATTTTAGGCAAGTTAGATACAGCTTCCATCAGGTTGATTGTAATCAATTGCTAAGCCCACATAATTGATTACGTCCACATAGGATGGCCATAATGTCTCTGTTGAAACACTTTGCCCAGAGCTAAACAAAGAGTCGGACAGGGGAGAACTGTTCTTGCAATTAGCATAGTTTATGTCTGATCCCATCTTTGATTGATTGTTATGCCTCAAAAGTCCTGGCGAGGCACCTCTGTGTGGCACTGTGCCTCCTTAGCAGATGGGAATGAGTGTAGTTATTCAATGATTTGGTACGTGCATCAATTTTAATGATCAAAACAGGATTTTCAGTGCAGTGTTGAGGCATGAAGTTAAAAGGATAAAATGCCATCACATCTCCGGCACAGAAATGGATTAGGGCTGAAAACTTAATTGCTTATGAAAGTTAAAAGTTTGTTTAATGTTACTCTGGATTTGTGTTCATCTGTGAACTTATGATAATGAAGCCTTTCACTCTAATTCGGCTTTCTAGAGGAAGAACACATACAGATCCATTTAATAACCCAGACTGACTTTTATCTCTAAACAGACAAATCAGGTGCAAAAGAGTAGAACATAGGTCTTTGTGTGTGCTTCACATCACATTGTTTTTGCAGAAAATAGCACAATTTTGGAGCTCTTCTAAATGCAAGGAGATAAGTTTGGGAGGTCTAATGTATGGTATGATCAGCATAATTAGTAATATTGAATTGTATACTTGAAATTTGCTGAGAGTAGATTTTAAGTACTCTCACCACACATATAGACACTAATAATAGCTATGTACATGATGGATTGTTAACTAACTTGATAATGGTAACCATTTCACAATGTATACACATATCAAAATATCATACTGTATACTTTAAATTTATACAATTTTTATTTGTCAAGTTCACCTCAATAAAGCTGGAAAAATAAAATAAAAGGTAAGGGGAAATAAAAAATTCAAAGAAATGTATTAAGAACTTCAGTATATGGAATATTTGAAAATTTTAAATATATGAGCAGTAATAAAGATTTGACCCTAGAGTCAGAATTGTAGTACATTCAAGGGGAAAATGAAAATTCAAGGAAGTGCCCAGATAATTACAGGAGGTAATATTTTATTCAATTACATTAGAATTTCAATTTTTTATTTTGTTTTTGGTATTTAATATATTATATATAATTATAATTATGTGTGGTAGTATATTTTTAGTTTTTTATTATTCTGTAAAAAACTACTCCAAAACCTAACATAACCAATTATTTTACTCATGACTTTGTGGTCAGGACTGTGGGAAGGACTCTGATGTATGTTTCATCTCTGCTACATGTGATCTCCACCAGGGTGGGTAGGGCTGGAAGATTCACTTCCAAGATGGCATCTTCGCTCATGCCTGGTGCCTCGCTGCTCCTTAGCACCTCTCTGTGTTTCTTTAGAATTTTCTCTCTCTCTCTCATCACAAGGTGTTGCATCCTTTGGAATCTTTCCACGTGGCTTGGGATTCTCACAGCATGGTGGGGTCAGGGTATTCTCTTAGTTTAAAGAAGCAAATGATTCCAGGCTACTGAAGGGTTACACCTCCATCATTTCTTCTGTATTTGTATTGGTCAAAACAGACACAAGGCCTATTACATTCAAGAGGGTAGAGAAATAAATTCCACCCCTCGATGGGAATATTGCAAGACAAGATGGGTGATATTGTTGGCATCATCTTTAAAATATACAGTAGGCCACATAGCATTACCAGGGAGACACTGCAAGGATTCCAATGCTTCCCAAAGTGTGATCACAGATGACCTGTTAGAATCACCTGGAGAGGGGGCACTTTTGATATGTAGAATGCTGAGCCTTATTTCAGACTTTCTGGGTCAGAATCGGATCTCTGTGCGGGGAAGTCTGCAGCTTTCACAAGACCTCCAGGTGATTTTTATGTGCACTGAAGCTAGGCAAGAGTATTTCTGAGCAAGGCTCCAGAGACAGAAAGACCTGGATTCAAATCTGACTGCAACCAGCTAACTGTGTGACCTTGGGAGTGACTTCATTCTCTCAGCAGTGGTTTCCTCGTCTGTAGATTGTGCCTACTGATAGTGCCTGCTTCATTGGATTGTTTCTTAGAGTAAAATACACATCACCTTTGAATGTGTACTGAGGCTTTATCCCCATGCATGGCCTGGCCCTAATTGTAGCCGCATGAAATTCGCCATTGTGCCAATCTGCCAATGGTGAGTGTACAGTTTCTCTTTAGAAGCCCTCTGCTGGTCAGTGTGGACCTTCCTATATGCTTAGGGAGTTGAGTTGATTCAAGTACAATAAAAAACTAACTTACAGAATAACAAGCAGCACACTAGCTGACAATAACCTTAAAATTGTTTTAAGCCCTGACCAGTTTGGCTCAGTGGCTAAAGCGTCGGCCTGTGGACTGAAGAGTCCCAGGTTCGATTCCGGTCAAGGGCTTGTACCTTGGTTGTGGGCACATCCCCAGTAGGGGAGTGTGCAGGAGGCAGCTGATTGATGTTTCTCTCTCATCGATGTTTCTAACTCTCTATCCCTCTCCCTTCCTCTTTGTAAAAAATCAATAAAATATATATTTTAAAAAATTGTTTTAAAATGGTTCAGTGAAATAATGAATACAGTTTGGGCAGGCAGACACTCTTGGCATTCATTCCCTGATTGGGTGAATTTCAAATATGTGTTGACGTGGCCTTTCTGATCTCATGGTTTGTTATTACACAGTAATGAAAATGAGGCCCTTGATAGGAGAAAAAGTAGGGCTGATCTGGCAATTGGTTAAAGAAAGAAACTAAAAGCTCAACATTATACATTTATGAACATATTTTGTGATAATAAAGTTACAATAAAAAACATGAAATGGAGGCAATAGTAAATAAGTTCTGAGAAGCCCAAGTTGCTCTTGGAAAGTTTTGGGCTTAGAATGTCAACCAAAGCTTCAGAAGAGACTCTTCAAGTATTTGATTCTGTCGAGGTGTCAGCTGCCGGGGATGTGAGGCTGCAGCATCTGAAAAATGGGCACCATATGTTTGTGACAATGAAAGGAGAGTGTTCAGAAGATGAAAAGCACCAGGCTCTGTTTCTTGTCCCTGAAGAGCTCCTAACGCGAGGTTCTTCTTTAAAAGCCAACACACTTGAAATCCAGCACTTACGCGTGTTTTGTACAGCTCGGAATGAAATGAGAAGCAGGTCCTGGGAGCGGTCTCTTTAGAATGATAGACTGAATCTTTACACACCTTGTGAATTTTCCGGGTGTTGTCTGCCCCTGCAGAGAGAAAAGCGCCACATCAAGTTGTCTTATTTATGCAGTACGTGTTCCTTTAAAGCACTGAGGGCTTTATGGCTGACATTGATCTATATTTACCTATCTAATGAAGTTCCAAAGCACTCTTAATTACCTAATTTCTATTTCTTTTTGTTCCCTTATTTGTGCTTTCCTGTTCCCTCTTCTTTTGTAATTTTCTTACATTTGTTTATTTATCCTTTCTAGTCATGTTGTTCTGACCTCTACCTGTCTAATTTATCCAATATTAACCTTGGTAATGAGGACAATCGACCAACAACCAAAACAATAATAACAAAATTAGTTCATGTATGTTGAGCATTTTCAGAGAATTAGATGCTACTATGTTTTTTTCTTTCCCCTCACCTGTACTTCTTCCCCACTACAAGCACTTTTATCTTATATTTTAGATTGGGGACATACATTTGTCTCCTTATGTGATATGTCATACCCTCATCAGAGCCATGAACACATTAAGAGCCTATTCTATCATTCTGTTCCAATTCTCAAAACGTAGGAGGAAGAAGCCATCTTGGACCAAAGGACAAATACATTCACTGGGTACACACTTAATCTTAGGCATCACATCTAACAGAGTCTATTGATTCATTGTTTTATTTCATTGTTAATACCTTGTGACCAAGAAAGGGAGAAAAATATCCCTTGGCCTCCCTCCTGCATAATCAGGGGATCAGAAGAATTAGAGGGTGGAGTGGCCTCAATGAGCACTTGAGCAAAGAGCTCCTTGATTGCTTGTCTACTTTCTCCTGGGCCCTCCTGGTGTTGGAATTGGTGAGAGGGGGAGCTGGGAAGGGAGACACCCTTTCGTTGGCCCTGTGCACGAGTGTGGTTGTTTTCATTCCCAATAAGTCAGGCATAACATCTCAGTAGTATACTGGAGTACGCACTGCAGAAGTTGGAGGAGCTTTCTGTTTCTCTCTGAGAGAGTTCATCCTCAATATTTCTTTTATGCCTCATATTGTTATGAAATCATTGTAACAGGCAGAGCATATCCTCGGGAAATACATTTAGATCTCTTCTGTGCAAGTATGAATTATGGGACTAACAAGAGGTTTTTGTTTTATCAAATCTTTAAAAATGAAAACAGAGGAGGACACGTTTTCAACAATTTTTGAAAATGGTGAAACTAAGCTGATTTAAGGAGTTATATTTTCTGTGCTCTCGCCTGAGCACAGCCCACTTCTCCATGGAACTTTTATCTTCGCTGTCAGGATTAGGACAGAAGCACAACACAAGCAATCTGTATTCCAGGCAGACACAAAAATTCATCTCTAAAGAGTTAGAAAATGGGAGGAAGCTGCAATGAAGGTGGCTTGAATGAAATGAACAAGAAACTGCGTGGGATGACTCATAACACAGCCTTGCTCAGGACCAACCACTGCCATAATTGATCCCTTTGGAGGCTGCAAGCTGCCTTGACTTCAGAGGGAAAAGGAGGAAGGGATACATAAATTAGCATGAATTACATAAGCTGTTTTACACCTGTTACCTTCACTCTAGCCAATGAAGCCAATGGTGTTGTCCAAAATGTACATTAGTGAAGTCACATTGCTATTAAGTGGTAGAGGCAGGCTTTGAACCTGCATCTGTCTCTTAAGCTTGTGTTTAGTCCACTGCCTCTTGATGCTTCAAAG
This sequence comes from Myotis lucifugus, assembly GCF_000147115.1. Taxonomy (NCBI): domain Eukaryota; kingdom Metazoa; phylum Chordata; class Mammalia; order Chiroptera; family Vespertilionidae; genus Myotis; species Myotis lucifugus. The sequence continues at coordinate 20,023,727 of NW_005871054.1, forward strand.
TAAACTATATGCTTAGAATTTCTTTTTAAAAAACTATATTTTTAAAATTAGTGTTGACATACAATATTCTATTAGTTTCAGGTGTACAACATAGTGATTAGACTTTTATATACCTTATGAAGGGATCACCCTGATAAGTTTTGTACCCATCTGACACCATAACAATATTACTGACAATATTCTCTATGCTGTACTTTATAACTCATAACTATTTTATAACTGGCAATTTGTACTTCTTAATCCCTTTTAACTATTTCATCCCCCCCCCCAACACCTTCCCATCTGGCGACCATCAATTTGTTCTCTGTACCTATGGGATTGTTTCTGCTTTGCTTATGTGTTTAACTTTTTTAAAATATATTTTTATTGATTTTTTACAGAGAGGAAGGGAGAGGGATAGAGTTAGAAACATCGATCAGCTGCCTCCTGCACACCCCCTACTGGGGATGTGCCTGCAACCAAGGTACATGCCCTTGACCGGAATCAAACCTGTGACCCTTCAGTCTGCAGGCTGATGCTCTATCCACTGAGCCAAACTGGTTAGGGCTAATTTTTATTTTTTTAGGTTGTATATATAAGTGAAATCATGGTATTTGTCTTTCAAACTAAAAAATTTTGCATAGCAAAGGAAACCATTGACAAATGAAAAGACAACCTATTGAATGGGGGAAGATATTTGCCAATGATATATCTGATAAGGGGTTAATATCCAAAATACATAAGAAACTCATACAACTCAATACCAAAAAAGCAAACAATCCAATTAAAGAATGGGCAGAGGACCTGAATAGACATTTCTCCAAAGAGAACATAAATATGGCCAATAGACATGAAAAGATGCTCAAGGTCACTAATCATCAGGGAAATGCAAATTAAAATCACAATGCAATATCACCTCACACCTGTCAGAATGACTATCATCAATAAATCAACAAGCAGCAAGTGCTGGCTGGTGAGGATGTGGAGAAAAGGGAACCTCATGCACTGTTGGTGGGAATGCAGATTGGCGCAGCCACTATGGAAAACAGTACGAGGTTCCTCAAAAAATAAAAATAGAAGTACCAAATGACCCAGCTATTCCACTTTTGGGCATTTACCCGAAGAAATCTAAAACACTAATTTGAAAAGACAGCTGCCCCTTTATGTTCATTGCAGCATTATTTATAGTAGCCAATATATAGAAGCAACCTAAGTGCCCATCGATATATTAGATAAAGAAGATGTGGTACATATATACAATGGAACGTTGCTCAACCCTTTATAAAAAGAATGAGATCATGCCATTTGTGACAATATGGCTGGACCTAGAATTTTTCTCTTAAAGCATTAGAATTACTAATAACATTGAAGCAGATGAATTTCTAGCTCCAATTTGAGCCTAGAACAGTTCTCAGCTGTTTTTTAATGTACGTGTGACCCAATGTATCAGGCTCACTCATTATGCATTTGAACTGCACTATATCTTGTCTAATTTTGCTAACCCATATAAACTTTCATTTCAAACTTTTCTCCTGTATCTCTAGACATAATGATTTATTCTCTGACAGAACTTACATGTGCTTTGAAGGCATTATTGTGGAGAGTACTTTAGATTTAGCTATTGTTTTAGGTACTTTATTTGTTTCATCAGCAATTCCCATCTAATGGAAACTTGATCGCCTCACCATGTCCTGCAGAGGCTGTCATCTTGCCTGCACGCCCTTTGCTCTCCTGTCAACATGAGTTCTTTCTTTTAGGAGGGGGCTTGTCTTCGTTTTGGTATACCCTGATTCGTGTGTAACAGCTGAAATACTAGTAAAGGAGTGAGGCTGTTCACTAGTATCTACGCCAGCCCCTGTCCACATCGTGTGGTTACACTATAATGATGCCCTGTCACTTAAAATGGGATTTTGCATGACTGCATCATATAACTGAATTACCCTGTTGCAAACAGTTTATGCTCTCTAGATCCATAGTCCAAAAAAATGATACAAGAAATGACATATTAGATGCCTTAGTACCTTGACTTCATTTTTGGCTTTGCCACAACTTGCATATGATTACAGATGGTTGAAAATTAAACTGCCCAGTCTTCAATTTTTTGACGATTACCATCTTCTTTGTGCAGAGAGGAACTTACCATGAAACCAACACTGATTCTTTTCCTCTCCTCTGCTGGTCATGAGAAGGAATCAAGAGCCTGGGGGTTAGTCTTCCTGGGCAGCTAAACCTGGTTACAACACCCAAGGACTCTGGACTGTCTGTAACACGTGAGCCTGGAGCTGTGGATAGGTTAATATTAAAAATACGGTGTGATCTGTCATCCCCTGTGGTGATAAACTGCTGTTGGAGTTGCTGAGAGGCATTCTGAATGCTAAGTTTCAGGATTAATTCCAGCGATGCTCCTCTATTTTAACAACTCAACATTCCGCGTTTGGACTTAACTGCATACTTAACCCTATGCTTTGTATATCTTCCCCTTTTTGTGTATGTATATTGTTTGTCTTAGGAAAACATTTTAATCAAATTTTTCTATCTAGAGGAGGCTTTCTTTTTTCTTCTTCTTCATTTCAAATTCACAGATGGGCAGATCCAGAGTCAAGGGAATAATTTGCAGAGCTTGCTTTCTCTCCTGACATTAGATGTGAGCTAGCCGTGGTTCACACTTACTCCCTTTCCATAGATGTCACATGCACACACTATGAAAACTTTTAATAAATATTTGTTCTCAAAAGATTCCTTAAAATCCCATTTCTTACAATATACACAGGACATCACTCCCTGGTTTCAAGCAATCAACAGGTTGCCTTTCATAGTCACTTTATAATCTGACTTGCAGTCTCCACCCCTATCTCTTCTTCCCTAACCCCCGCCCCCCCCCCCCTCCATACCTTAATCCACTATTTGCCTGATCTTTGCCATAGCTCCTCACCCTCTTTCAGTACTAGTCCATCTTTGATTTTTGGCTGGGTAGCTTTCTAAGAACAAATCTGATCACAGACTTCTCCTGCCTGAAATACCCATCGGATCCCCTTTGCCTACAGGTGACCTTCATAGCCTGGCATTACCATCTGACCACAACCCGCCTTTCTCTGATTGTTTTATTTGTATTTTTATGGCATTATATTTTGGTGGCTTTTAGCAATTCATATAATCTAATCAGCTAAAAAATGAAAGTAGAAAGTAATCAAATCAAAGAGATCGGTAATATTTTATTTTTCTGTTGTGCTTTGCCACGTCGATGAATTGCCCTGTAAAATTGGTATGAAAATCACTGCTATATTGATGGAGGCGGCCAGAGGAAAATTTACATGAGTACTCTGTAATTAAATAGATATGAGAATGTGCTTGCTCATTTTCCCTTCTTAAATCCTGTTTTCTGTCTTGGAATCTGTTGATGGTATGGCATAGTTTACATGAAAATCTTTAAGTTTTTATTAGGAGAATGTCAGCGTGATGACACAGACATTGCTTTTCTAGCAAATGAGAAAAGATATTTTAAAACTTGAGAATTTTAGAAAAGTAGGCAGTCTATTGTTTCCCTGATCAGAGTTAGGGCAGAACCAGAAATCTGATTAGGCTCCTTGGGTCTGATCATAGATGCAAGGAAAGTGAGGTGCAGTATTTGATGCCTCGGCACAATCCATACAGAGCAGGGAATTTACACAGTGGGAACAGCATGAGCAAATGCATGAACATTAAAAAACACATTATTTGTTTAAATTGTGGTGAATAAAAATGATTGGGTTCAAACAATTCCAGACATTATATGTCTGGAAATAGGAAGCACTATGGGCAGAAGCAATTTTGAGGACCGAGCCTAGAAGATCTGAGATCCCGGAGTGAGGGGTCCGATCATGATTCAACAGGCAATAGGGTGCTACTGAGAGTTTCTACAAATCTAGTTTGAGCTGCTCTTTGTACAGACAGGTGGAGGTGTTGGGTAGGATGCTGGAATCTGGGATTGTTCCAAACCCAATCCTTTCCAGGTTAAACTGAAATATTTCAAATTCTCCATGTGTGAGGCCCTCCACTCTGGAGAGAAATGGAATCTGCTAGTTTAGACTCCTGAGTGAACAGCTTGGTAAGTAATTGACACAAGTTCAAATTCCACCTGAGATGACGCGCCTGTGTGACTTTGCCAGTGGTCTTATCTAGGTTTTCATTCATAAACAGAATGAGTAGGAGCGATGTGTGCAGATACGTGAGCAGGTCACCACATTTCAATGGAGGGGCTTTGCACAGCCTCAGAAGCTGCTGTCAGAGGCTTCCTTGGAGCATTCTTGGGCAAGCAGAAAACTGAGCCCTCAGAAGCGAGAATATTCTGGAGGAGGAGGTCATAAGTCGGAGGCAGGGCAGCACCCATGTTTAGGACCTGGATAGCTTTTCTAATATGTACTGTGTCAGTTGGTTAAAATAACAAAAATAATTATTTTTTGAATTCTGACAATTGTAGAATGAGTGTTTAGAAGAAAATAAACACCATTCTCAATCCAACCATCCAGTGATAACCACTATTAACATTTGGTGCGTTTACAGACTAGTTCCTTTTTCTTCCCACTCATTGAATGGCACAATCCTGTACAAGCATAGGGCTTTGTAACCAGCCTTCTCCTTAAAAATGTTCCAGAGTATTTTTACAGGTCAAGGCATTTGTTTTTCTTTTCTCTCAGAAATAATTGAATGACAATCTGAAGTCAGCTTACTTCCGGCATAAGCAACAGAGGGTAAAATGGCATATGATTGCCATTTTGAGTATTTAGTGAAGAATTTGCCTTATTATGAAACCACAAGCCGGAACATGCTAACTATACTGATATAAGTCATGCTCTAACAAACATGTAAATTCTTTCATACATGTATTTGCTTCCTTCAGATGGATTTTCAGAAGTAGAATATTCTAGGTCAAAAAGTTGTAACCAATTTTAAGGCTGTCAATGGATATTTCCAAATTGTCCCCAGGAGGTTTTTATAATTTATATTCCCCTGTTTCCTAGGTGCAGGCCAATCTTGAGATTTAGGGGATAATGACTCAATAGGTTGTTTGATTAATAAGCTCTGAGCATGTGCAATGGCACTGAAATGCATAAGCATGAGACTGGGCTGTTTGCTATCACTGGGTATAGACTGTCACTTCCGATTTTAGAAATATTTAAGCAGGTGCTTAATAGATGATAAATAGCATGCATCAAATCCTTTGATTAAACATAAAATATTTATTATAAATCCTGAAAGGTATTGGGCAAACTGCAAAGCATATGAAAATACTTAATCTGGCTAGTCACATATTTATAATGTAAGAGGTACTTTTTCATGTGTTTATTAAAGTGGAATCAGATTGAAGAATTCTCAATAATTTAAATGAAATGTTCCCATGGAAGACACCATATGTTCCATCTGAACTTTGTATGTTTTATTCAGAAGGAATAAAATAACATCTTAAGAGCTACAGGAAAAGCATAGTCAAATTTAACTGAAGCATTCATTTTGTCAAGTCATTCAAGGGATATGTCCTTATGGATGCAAAATAAATATTATTGAATTAAGTTTTTAAACCATGAAGAACCCAGAGAGGCAACACCCATTTTACTCATTGTAAAAGGAATGCAAAGCGAACTCACCCTCTTTACAAAAAATAATTTTAAAAATGATTCTGTTGGGATGTGATTAAATCATATTTTTTTTCTTTTTATGTGATGTTAGCTACAGACTGACACATTTATCAGGAATATCTCATGACCAAATTGAGGAATTTATTCAGACAATAGATTGCTACCACTCAAGTATTACGGCCACTCAGGAAATCCTTAGATTTTCTGAGGGAGCAAAGAAATGTTTTTCTTTTTTCTGTTGAAAACTTTTGGCAACAGTTTGTGGGAGTGGTGTTCCAGTGTAGGGAGTCTCAGTTTTTTAAAAACTGGATTTTGAACATATATCTTGTATCTAACTATTGGATTAATGGGAATACTGAATTTTAGTACATTTACCTTGGTGGGTTTTAGGGTCTTAAAAATATATACCTAATTTGGAAACTGGATTAACATCATTACTTTGTGTTGAAAGTGATTGCATGTACATAAAACTTCTAGAGCTATACCTGTGTACTGCACAGCCTATATAATAAAAGGCTAATATGCAAATTGTCCCCTCGACCGGGAGTTCCACTGGGAGTTCGACCAGGGGATGGGGCTGGCCCACCAACCTCCTGTGTCCCCTCCCCCTGGCCTGCCCGGCCCAACCCCACCCCACCCATCCATGAATTTGTGTACCAGGCCTCTAGTTCTTAATAAACGTTAGCTGTTTTTACTTAAAAGTAATAATGCTTATTTTTGATATTACCATGCCTATTTTCTCACAATTGCTATTATTATTACCATTAGGAAAGGTAGAATAAACTTTTCCACCTTTTCAGAGAAATGCTGACTGATGCAACCTCTTACAGGTCGACAGCTTCTTCAAATGAAGGCTGATCATTATGCTAAGAAATTTCATTATGTTGAGATCCACAGCAATAGGCCTTTTCTGCCTCCTCACTCCTCAAAACCAACAGCACAAACAACAACAGAAACAACAATAACACAAACCTTTCTCAAATGCTGTTTCCTGTCCAAGCTGTGAGGACATGGATGATGCTTTTCTGGAGGGTGTGACTGATGGTGCTCCACAACCTCTCTCCTAGACTATCTTTCTGCATCTCTGACCAAGTTGACCCAACCTTTCCCTGTCCCCGTTTTTCCTTCCTAACAAGATAAAGTTAGATTCACCAAGACATAAAAAATAGGTCACATAAACGCAGGTGTAGTATTGTGTTGTCTCTAAAAGCAGCTCATTCTTTCCCCTCTAAATTTTCTTTTAAAAATATTTTTATTGATTTCAGAGAGGAAGGGAGAGGCAGAGAGAGATAGAAACATCAATGATGAGAGAGAATCATTGATCGGTTGCCTCTTGCATGCCCCCACCGGGGATGAAGCCTGTAACCCGGGCATGTGCCCTGACGGGAATGAAATCGTGACCTCTTGGTTCATAGGTCAACAGTCAACCACTGAGCCACAACAACCAGGCTAAGTTTTCAATTATTTAAAAATAGAAAAATGCCTCATCTTTAGCAGCACATTCTTGGGGTTGTCTTCCTCTTTAAAAACTGTCTTTGGTACAAGGCAACATTTAGAATGAATGCTAAAAGGGGAATTATCTTTCTAGCAGCTCCCTCTCCTGCCTACTCTCTTCTCCGTGGCTATTTCATGGGAATGTCATTTTCTGATATGATCCTGTTCTTGTAGCTAAATTTCCTGACATTAGGAGAAGGATAGTTTGTAGTCCAATAAGAAACAGGGAGAAGAGAAAGAGAAAAAGACAATCAGAAAAAGAGAGGGAGAGGGAGAGAAAGAGTCAGAGAGAGGCATTTGACCCTTGTTGTTCCCAAGGACCAAATACATCCCTGATCTTCCTGTTGTTTTTTTAATTAATTAATTTTTAAAAATATATTTTATTGATTTTTTTACAGAGAGGAAGTGAGAGGGATAGAAAGTTAGAAACATCGATGAGAGAGAAACATTGATTCAGCTGCCTCCTGCACACTCCCTACCGGGGATGTGCCCACAACCAAGGTACATGCCCTTGACTGGAATCGAACCTGGGACCTTTCAGTCCTCAGGCTGATGCTCTATCCACTCAGCCAAACCGGTCAGGGCTAATTAATTTATTTTTAATGATTCAACTGTAACTTGGATTCCCTGAACCAACCGACTTCCCTGTGATATTTTAGCTGGTTTGGGTTTGTCTAGGGTTTCTAGTATTGCAACAAAATGAATCTTGACTTTTCACTGTCACTTTCCCCTCTGACTTCTTGTCATTGACATCAGATTCCTGAGAGATGGAGAACTGTCTATCAGATGGGCTGTGGCTATTCTGCCAAGCATTAGACCCAACAGTCTCAGCCCGAGCATCAATTCGTGACAACATGAAATGGATATTACAGAGTAGTTCAGTCTTTGGTACTGGCAGAGGTAAAGGCCCCAATTCAAACTTCATTACTTATCCCAAAGAGAAGCCGCATTCTAATCTAGTCTATATTTTAAAAGCTGAGAAGCTGCATATTCTAGCAAGTGATCCCACGTGAGACGTGCCCTTCTTGTTTCTGCCAGTTCTCCCACTTACTTATTATTCTCTTCCATGTGTCATGTGGCAAAAGCACTGAGCAGTTGTTCTCTTTTTAAGGCAATTATTACTTCCATAATTTAGACAGCAAATTGTATTTCAAATTCAATTTAAAATAAGCCTGCTGAAGATGTCATTACTTTGGGTTTGGAATCCTTAAACATACTAACATCAACTATCTATTTTTCATAGTTCTAAGTCATAGGCATTCCATCTCTGTTTTGCTAATGTAATCACTATGCAGGAAAGAGTCGTGAATTCAGGTAGAGATTCATTTTATATGTGTCTATTTCCTGGATAATTACCTGAATAACAGGCTCCCCAACTCTTTATCTTGACCTGTGCTATGAATAAATCAGGCACCACAGTCAAAACTCTTTTTTTAAAAAAAATTCTTTATTATTTAAAGTATTACATATGTCTCCTGCCCCTACTTGACCTCTCCCCAGTCATTCCCACCCCCCCATAGCACATACCCTCACCCCCCTACTGTCTGTGTCCATGAGTTATGCTTATATGCATGCATACAAGTCCTTCGGTTGGTCTCTCACCCCCTCCCCACTCCTCTCCTGCCTTTCCTCTGAATTTTGATGGTCTGTTTGATATTTCTCTGTCTCTGGATCTATTTTCTGTTCATCAGTTTATGTTATTCATTATATTCCACAAATGAATGAGATCATGTGATATTTATCTTTCTCTGACTGGCTTATTTTGCTTAACATAATGCTCTCCAGGTCCATCCATGATGAGGCAAATGGTAAGAGTTCATTATTTTTTACAACAGTGTAGTATTCCATTGTGTAGATGAACCACAGTTTTCTAATCCACTCATCGGCTGATGGGCACTTAGGTTGTTTCCAAATCTTAGCTATTGTAAATTGTGCTTCTATGAACATAGGGGTGCATATATCCTTTCTGATTGGTGTTTCTGGTTTCTTGGGATATATTCCCAGAAGTGGAATTACTGGGTCCAATGGGAGTTCCATTTTAAATTTTTTAAGGAAACTCCATACTGTCTCCACAGTGGCTGCACCAGTCTGCATTAGTCAAAATTCTTATTTGTTGAAATGCAGGACTGGATCTAAAGTGAGGTGAGTGAGGCAGCGAGGGTGCAGAATGGAAGGAGACACTCACTCCCAGGATGGTGCAAGACATATGGCTTACCTCACCCTTGTCCTGGCCCTCTTACAAGCTAGGAGATGTTCACATGTATCAGATTAGAAAATAGACAGCATAGTATACATGTGTCAACTATGGGATTAAGATAAAACCAGAAAAATGGATTCTTTGGCAGAGCTTCCAGGTTCACCTTCTTTCTTTATTTCTTTCCTCCATCGTCAAGGGCATCACCCACAGTTTTCAGCTCAGGTCTGACCCAGGAAGCATCATACAACCTTAGGAAGAGGACCTGGGATGCAAGCTCATGTCCTTGAACGAGTTACTATTGACTGTTGAACACCGAAGTAGCCAGATGATCTCCAAGCTCCTTTTCAGCCAGGTGGTTCTGGGTCTAAGCTATTTCCTCCTTGGCGCTTACTCAGTGGGCTCTCCATTAGTTGTTGCAGAAGAGTAGAAGGCCTGTTCTGGGCAATTATGACGTGAGTGACGTTTGTTTTCAGCCAACCTATTCTCTTTATTTTGTCTCCCTTTTCCTTGTGGATGGTTATTTTTTTTTCCAGTTCTTTTCAAGTGCCAGTTGCCCTCATGGGCTTAATCATTCCCTTACTCAGGGTGGGATCTGAATCCCATGTTCACCAGTGTGGAAATGACTAATGACAATTTAAAATAGTATGCCTCTACAGGGAGTATCCAACTGGGAAGGCACTGTAGGATTTGAATTATTAGTAAACTAGAGGCCCGGTGCACGAAATTCCTGCATGGGTAGGGTCCCTAAGCCTGGCTGGCAATCAGGACTAATCAGGTTCCCCACTTCCCCGCCTCCCCAGCTCCCTGCCTCCTCCTTCCCCTGCTCCCTCAGCGCCCCACCGCCACCACTGGTCGCCCACCATGTTCTGTGCCGGCCCCTGGTGGTGAGCGCATGTCATAGTGAGCGATCAAACCCCCGGTCTCCTGGTCGAACTCCTGAGGGGACAATTTGCATATTAGCCTTTTATTATATAGGATGAGTGGAGAGGGGGCAATTTGGACATGGATTTAAGACAGGTCAGCTCAAAGTTCAGCTCAAAAGGGTGATAACCTTTGATCCAAAGACACTGAGATTCTCTCTGATCCTATTCCATGGTTTGACAAAAGGGGGCTAATAGTGAGAGAGGCAAGGCTCACCTCAAATTTCCATAAGAACTTGTAGCAATTGACTAGGATAGCTCTGCTAAGATTACCCTCAATTATCTCCTAGTTGGCAATGCAATTTCAGCTCTGTTTCATGCATCTAAAACTTATTTTCCCCAAATAAGATTATAAGCAAATCGAGGTCATGTATCTCTCATTTCACCTGGAACAATGCGAGGAAGGTATCAGGTGGTCAATATTGGTTCACTTTAACTGAATTTTATAACATGCCGAATTTTATAACATACATATGTTAGCCTCATGTCATATACTATTAATGCTGTTTTGGCTAATGAACATCATTATATCATTATTTTAAAACATTTTTTCAAATATAAGGAAGTTATATTTGAATCTCTCTATGCCCCCCACCCCACCTTTCCCCCAATACCTGTATTAAAAGAAACCTCCCAGCTCTTAAATCCTATGTGGTTTAATTGGATAAGCAAGAGACTTTATTCTCCACCCAGAGATAATCCATGTGTCATTTCCAGCCCATCCTACCTGCATTAATTAATATAGGATTTAAAAAACAATGGTAATGTGAGTTCTTTAGAAGCTCTGCTTGGGCCAGACTCAGACATCACCTCCAATTAGCAGTTCAGTTATTAGCAGGGTGATCCCCTGTAACAGCCCCAGCAGTACCCCTCCTTTGCTAAAACAAACAAAAGGCAACACTAACAACAGCACCTTCTAACTTAGGGCTTTGGTTACTTTTGAAGTCCCATGTGCAGAAAGTAGAACCACATGACCAAACATTCCCTCCAGTAATGTGCTTGCAGCAGAGTTGAGTTCTGCGTGTTTGTTTTAACCATACAGTACATATGCCATCTGGCATATTTCACATAAAAATGAAACTGCTTTCATGGCTGAGTAGAAGCCAAAATGCAATTGTATAACAGTAATAAGGCCTTTTCTGGTTCATGAATATACCTTAGGTGCTGTTTCAAGCATGAAACTATAGATGATGCTGAAGTAGTCACCTTTTTTCTCTGCAGAGGTGAAAAGTGTGAGCTTAGATCCTAGTCACGATTTGTAATGTGGAAAAAATAAGTGCAAATTCTTTTTCTATGATTTTTGAAATGTAATGCAAGGATTTAATTTAATTCTGGGTTTGTGCCTCTCCAAAAGAGCTGGGTGGTGGCGGTGAGATGAAAAAATGCAGACTAGAGACCAGATCTGTTGCCTTCGTAAATTTTTTTTTCTAAATGTCTAGAGGCTTGACATTTGATAAAGGCTTTTCGACTTTATCAAAAATATAGATGATTGACAGAATTTCCTCCTTTTTCCCCATGTTGCCAAATCCAAAGTCATGCCCCCTGTCCACCTTCCCTAGGCACCTCAGGCTACTTAAGAAAATGAATCTTACCCATGCAAACCTCCAAGGTTCTGATGTAGGTTTGAGGATCTTTAGAACATTGTACCAATCCAGTGGAACATATCACCTTGGTTGAGAAGGTGCCGTAATAATCCTTCATGTGTAAAGGTATTTGTAGAAAACGTGTGCATTTCTGCCATGTTGTACAACCTCATAGTGTATTTTCCTCTGTCTGAAATAATTTATTTTATGGCAAACTTGGGACTCCACATTTGTTATGCTTGATATTCAGCTTTACACCAAAGTGTTCTCTTAATGCAGCTTTATGCCTCTCACGTGTATTTGTATTTCGTTCCAGCATAATTTTAGGCCCAGTAGAATCTAGTAATCTCTCTTACCCTGTGTTATCAGAACCAATATCTTTAGCATCGAAGCAATTTTCAAATCTTTCAAGTCATGTATCCCAAGAACTTGCTGCATAAGTACAAGCATAAGAAGGGCCTGCATGTACTTTTCTGGTCAATTTACCTCCAATGTATACCGACCCTTTGCATGCAGTTATGAAGTCCTTGATATCTCAAACGGCACATCCCTATAATACACGATGGAACTTGATGTCATACAGCTGTGAGAGATGCTTGAAAACTTGTGCTTGGAAACTAGGCTTTTTATTTGGTTTGTCATCTAACACTGGGAAGCTGGTTGAGAGATCGCCCACAACCCGTATTTGTCTCTTTCAAAAGGAGCTATTGCATTCTTCCGCCTGCAGGTATTGTCTAATGTCAGTTGCAGAAGAAAGCTCCACCTATAGGCTGTCTCCAGCACTTGTCCACACAGGATTTGCGACTATAATTGTTATTAAAAATGTGCCGAGGCTTCCCTTTCCTTGCAATGAAATCTCAACTGGGCTGTAGTTGTGTGAGGGCTTTGAATTTAGCAAATGATCTGCAGAAATTGGTTTTAATCTTAGGGGTCTTGGAAGAACCATCACTTGGATTTTAAAATACGTGTTCTTTCTTCCAAAATGTTCTATGCAGGAAACAGCAAGTTTTTGTTTGTTTGCTTGTAGTGCCTAGAAAAGAGTAAAATATTGTGTAGGCTTCTTGCGTAGGCTTTTGTAGCTCAGGATGAAAGCATACAGCAATACTAAACTTTTGGTAATCTAGTTGCAAGCTTGTCACTCATATGTGACTTCCAGTTTTCTCTCTGAGTTTTAGAGTTCAATTAGGCTTACAGGGTATAAAGATTATAGCTGATTGGCAGAGCTAGTCATTATCCTATTTTGCTAAGCTTTCATCCATTTTAGAAAATCTATTCCACTCCTGTGAACAAACATGACCCTGCTTAAAAGCAGCAGCCTTGAGAACCCAGTGACACATATGCACAGAACCGCCACTGGGTCCCCTTTCGTAACTTGTAGAGGGCCTTGTTGAAACGCCCAGTTTGAAGTAGGTCATGTGGGGATGGCATCGCACCTGTGAATTTGTAGATTGCCTTGTACGTGAAGTGGCTGGGTTTTCAGCTGATTTTGTACTGATGTAATCACATCTGCCTGAGATCCAGGAAGAAGTCGTTGTGGGCAGAGGAGAATGCACACGTGATATGCAATGTGGCAGAGCCTGAAAGAGATTTAGCAGTGAAAATTGTTTACTTATGTTTCCCCCCTGCCACTTCCTCCAACTGATATGCTGCATTAGAGATAAGCTTGGGATAATCTGCAAGAACTGATAAAGAGGTCTGAAGGCTACATCAGTGCCCCACTGGCAAGCATTTAAGTTTTAAACTCAAGATCTCAAAATGTGCAGAGAGATATTCAGCTTTACACCAAAGTGTTCTCTTTGTGCAGAGAGAGTGGGGGATGGAACAGAGATTTTGGAGGTGGAGTATTGCTTGGGTTTTGTCATCACAACATCAAATAAGAGGACGAGAAGAGAGAACAACGGTCCACCAGCCAGTGATGTGCAGAGACCTAAATCTTTCTTTATCTGGCAACATTTTGGGCATTTGACATTGGGCATAAAAATATCTTCCGTGGCCGTAACTGGTTTGGCTCAGTGGATAGAGCGTCGATTTATTTATTTATTTCAAATGCTGTAGACTCAGTGGTGAGGAAGTTAACTGGGATCTTCTCTTTTGGAGCTCACACTGTGCAGGAGGCAGCTGATCGATGTTTCTCTCTCATCGATGTTTCTAACACTCTATCCCTCTCCCTTCCTCTCTGTAAAAAATCAATAAAATGTATTTTAAAAAAAAAATATCTTCCGTGGGCTGCGTTATTTATTTATTTATTTATTTATTTATTTATTTATTTATTTCAAATGCTGCAGACTCAGTGGTGAGGAAGTTACACTGGGATCGTCTCTTTTGGAGCTCACACTCCTCTATGGATGCAAGGAGGCTACAGGGAGAATTTCTGCCCTGAAAGGATGCTTGATAAGCTCACGTCTCTCTTTTCTAACACTTCATTGGCAGTGATCAGAGGCAGCCAGCTTTATAGGCATAAATCTACCAACCCCTAACTTTATCAAGTGCTTCATATTTAGTCCAATAAAATACTTTTACGTGTGTTTTCTCAATTGTGTCTAATCTGCTGTTTTATCCATTGGTTACATTTCTAATTTAATTTTTAAAAATTATTACATTTGTATAAGCTCTATTGAATTCTCTCCCAAGTATACCACATTATTTTCATAATCTCCTCTTTAGTTTTATTTTAGATAATTTTATTCCTACAACCATATTAAGTATAATAATTTTAGGTTATACATTTAAGAATTCTAATATTTGCAATCTTTGTGGGTCTGTTTTTTTTTTTTTAATTGTGAGCACAGATTTTATGGAGCATAATTTATGGGGTGTTTTTTTGAAGAGTAAGTTTAAAAAAAATTTTTATTGATTTTTTTTTAGAGAGAGAGATAAAGGGAGAGGGAGAGAGAGAGAGCATCAATGTGAGAGCAGAACATTGATTGGCTGCCTTGGAGGACACGTTTTTAGGTGCTTTTCTCTAAGGAGGATTTTCATTGACTTAGGAAGAGTAAATATTCATTCTGAAATAATTTTTAAGCTCCAGTTTCCTCCCTCCCATGTGAGTCAGGTAAATTCTGGCTATAACCCATGTGATTTCAGGATCAGAAATATAAATTCTCAGGGAAACATTTCTACCTCTCCCACCCTTCCACGCACAGCCAGGATGTCAGGATGAGATGCCAAGTGTCTTCATTGGCTCTTTCAACCAAGAGATCCCCCCCCCCCCCCAGTTTATTTACTTTCAGTGAAGGCCTTAGTTTTATGTGAGACTGTTCCTCTAAAAATATAGCATTCCTTCAGATCTTTGCCAGGTTTTAGTATCATTACAACTCAGATCAGATGTTACCTTACCTCTTCAGTGTTTCCTGACTGTCTGAAGCAGACTTTCTGGTCATGCCATCCTATTTTATTGTCTTCATATCCTTATTGATACATAAAAATATCTAATTTGTTATTTTTTCTGTGTTAAAAAAAATCAGCTTTTCCAATCAAGACTATGAACTACACAAAGCATCAGAATGTCCTCTTTTACTGTTTGCAGAATACCCCGTGCCCAAAGTTGATCCTCAGAGAAATTGAATGAGAAATTGATGGAATGAGCTAACAGAATCGGTTAACATTATGAATTACTATATAAGTCAACACAGGGAAGTTAACTTCCTTCTGGTCCTCACACCAAGGTTGTTTAAATAAAGAAAACAGCACAGGGGCTGGTTACAGTTAAGATAACTGTCCTGCATTGTAAGGCTACCTAGATTCAACTGCCCTTCCCCCTCCTCCTGCGCTGTGACCTGGAGGCTCCCTCAGATCTAAGTTGGACTGAGTGGAAAGGCGGGCAGAGATGTGGCGGGGAGCAGTCAGGCTTTCCCTTGCATGATAAAGAGAGATGAGCTTCCCCTGTGGCTGTGCTATGACTTGAACCCCAGAGTATTGTTGTGAGGCCCTGCTGCCAGGTGTCTGTCCTTGAGGAGGTGAGGACAAGATATGGTGCCGACTCCCCTGTATTTGATGGAGTTGACTCTCATTCACTACAACGTGGTGTGTTATCACTGCTTCCTGCCTGTCCCAGAAGGTTGTAGGTTAAAAAAATGGAACTTCAAGCAGCATTTTATACTGGATACACAGAGAATTGGAAGTCACACAACACATGGCCAAAATGTCATGAAAATGAATGAAAGTTTAACAACATTCGTCACCATGAAGACTAAGTATGCGAGTCAGGGAGTATGGAGATGCCACTGGTTACATATGAGATGTCCCATGCAATGCCAGGGTATTGCCTCTTCTTCCTTTCCCCTTTTTCTGGCCTGAGATCTGGGTTTCTGTTTATCTTTTCATTCCTAGGTGGACTAATCCCAGTTTGTAACTTCGACCTATAACAATGAATCTGCAACTGTGCAGGGTGAATATCTTACCTCTTTACAGTAGCTACTGCATCTCATCCGAAGCCCCCAACTCAAAACTCTGCTTCCTGTTTTTCACCTCTGCTATGCTTTGCCTTGTCCCTCTCACTTGAAAAGAGGAAAAACAGAAACAAAAGTGGCCTTTTGTTAAATGCTTTAAAATACAAGCATACTCTTAAAATAGCATAATCTCATTAAAGCAAATGTTGAAAACAAATAAAAAGTAGAAAAAAAGTCACTTATAATCCACCCACCCAGTCACGGTATAGTATTATTTCTTTTTGGTCTTTGTATATATGTTTAATTCTATTTTTCCTACTTTATACATAATTATACCAAATATACAATGTTAAATCCTGATTTTTTTCACTTATTATATTGTTAATAATACTTTTGAACATAGTCTATAATGGTGGCATAATGATCCAGTTAATGAATACACATTATTTTGCTCAGGCATTCACCTATTATGACCATGTGCATTGTTTCGCAAGTGACACCTTCACATATATGTTTATAGATCTTTTATAGAATCCATATCATGTATTCCAGAAGCTGCCAACTCAACAAAACCTGTTATTAGTCGAGGCCGGAGTTGGCTGTGAAAAGCTCTAAGGAACTGTGCTCTGTATTGGATCACATGCTGGGAGGCCCACCGAGGACTGAGAAGGTCACGTACAGTGGGCTGGGTGTGTGCAGACATATGCACATGCACAGAGCCTGGAAGGCCTTCCTCTATAGAAGTCCGTTTGGGGGATGTCATCTCTCAGGGTACGGTAGGAATCCATCCGAGTCAAGGAAACAAGGGAAACACATATCTATAGTTTTCTAAACCAAATTTTGTAGCTCAAGGGAATTCTAGAATTCAAACTCACTGGAATATTCCAATGAAAATAAAAATAAAAGAAATTGAAAATTTATTGTATATCTCAAAGAAGATACAAAAGTATTATGTTCAGATTTGTAAACTTGTAAAGGAAAGCAATATTTTAAACTGACATTACTTCTGTGTCAGAAATGTCATTGTTGCTTGGACATTCATACCAAAAAAAGTAGAGATTTATGATTCTTAAAAGTGTGAGATCAGATTAGGAACTAATTCTCCTTTATATGAAACATATATTCCAGAGACTGAATTTAGGTTTGAAAGTAAATAGCTTCATTGGATACATTATGAAAGTAAGATTAGATTAGTTTATCTTTATCTTAGGAATATTCTTAGGGGTGCCCTAAGACATAATTTTTTTTAGAACTAAATCATTTCAGCATTTCTCTGTGAAACTCATGCTAAAAATAAATAAATAAAAGAAGAAAAATGAAATCTGTAGGGGGCAATAATCGGGTCCTGATGAAAAAGAAAAGGATCACAGCACTGTTTTATGAAATATCTTTGCTCTAATGACATGGAAGTGACATCATGTTCCTTTTAAAATATCCTTCCGGAGTAGTATAAATGAAAACATATTTTTCTCCGACTTCCTTCCTGCTAACTGCTCTTTACTCTGTCTTTGGTCTTTCTGCTCTTATCTGTCATTTCTTTTGTCCCTTCTTCACCCCTCAACCCTATCACTTTGATCTGCATTTTCTTACAATTTCTACTCCATTGTTCTTTAATTTAAAACTTCCTTCTTTATTTCTCTAGTATCTTTACTTCACTTGAATTCCTCCTTTGAATCAAATAGTCACACTGATTTGAAAAAGGAAAACAGTGTCAGATGTTGCTCTTTGTCTATAAATAACAACCAAAAACCCAAATATAAGCATTAAAATATTTTTCTCATTTTAAGAAAAGAGTTTTGCTGGATGTTTTTGATTTGTGTGGCACTATCTGCTTTTGAAGAATAAGAAAGATTTTGGTGCAAGGTAATTGATGCATCATGCACTCACTGATTGATATTTTTATTCAAATAACTTCTCACTAAGTGGGTAAACTAACAGAGCTGTCTTCTTCATCAAATTAAGGAGGCAACTGGTTAGGTTCAACCTATCAAGGCTTCATGGAGGAAGGAGATGACATCCAAGACCATCCCTTAAAAATTAAATTATAAAAACTATCTTAAATCAAGGATGTCATTTATGTGTCACTCATATTCCCACCCCTATACTGAGGTCTCATGGCAGACATCACTAATCAACCACAGAACTTTTCCCTGCTAGATATGGACCCACACAAACTTCAAAGCATTACAAATAGACACTGTAACTTAACTAGGTGTTACTTGAGTTAAAACCGAACTGCCTTCTTTGTTTTTGACTGTATATGCCTAATGACCTTCCACCTCACAGATGCTACAATACACACAATCTATGAGGTAGGTGTTCTAATTAAGAATTTTACAGAAGAAAACTCTGAAACTCAAAAGGATTTAAGTATTTCACCACAGCCACACAACTGGTAATAGGAATAACTCAGTTATTCTTATGGCAACATCAGCATTCTGTTCTCTATAGTTGCTGAAAGAGGTGACTGTGGACTTGTGACTCAGATCTCCTAAATAAATAGCTAGCGAATGGTAACAGAAATTCCAACTGTGTTGGGGGAAATTCTGGTTTCAGAGTCACAGCAAGGTGGCATTGAAGGTTGATGCTTAGTGTAAATAAAAAAGGCCTCCAAAAGTGAATCCTAATATTCCCCCAACACTCCATTGCCCATCAACACCTCCATGAAGATACATCTTACCGCCACTGTGCTTAGAATCTCAGCAATATTTATTTAGATTCGGGGAGTCCCCCCCCCTCACTTTTTTAAAGGTGCTAATCACCACTGATGAATGAACCAGGAAACTGATTCAATTTGTAGCACTTAATAGAAATGGGTATATCAGATCATTTATTGTTATATTGGAAACCCACAACAGTGCCTTATGGGAAGGGAAGAATCAGATAGAGGACATCATTTTAAAGCTTGGAGGGTTACTGAAAAGGGTAGTTCTTAGATATGGATGATTTCAAAAGGGCCACTGAATGAATCTAAGGGAAACGAACTTTTCATTGTTGAAGGAGACCGGCCCACAGCAGCTGGGGAAAATTTCTCCTCAGATCCTCTCCCTTCCAGGTCCCTATCTTTCCCTGCCCTTTTCACATAGTTCATGAGTGGCAGAAGGCTACTGCTTTTTCCAAACAGTCTGGGCAGTGACTTTCACCCCTACCCCCAACTCCAGCATTTAAAAGATTAGATCTACATCCTTTAAAATATTTTAACAGGTCTTCCACAGTGTCTCATATTTGCATAATGCTGAAATCCACTCCTTAGTTATTTTCCATAACAAGCTGGAAAATGCCATATAGCCGTGAAGTGGAATCAGCGACAGTCTAACACATATTGCCAATTTGATCTTCACCATATTTCATCAAGTTACTTCGCCTAAATCCCAGCCCAAAGCACTTTTCTTCTTCAATGTCACAAATCAAAAAACCAATGTCCTAGACTAAATATGATATTTCAAGAGGCATTCCATTATTCTTCATGCTCAACGTACTTCCTTTCAAATGCGGGTTTCTTAGCATGAGCTCTGGCTGGGAGGGAACGTGGTATCCTCTGAGGGCAGCAGCCATGATTCATGACCATCCTCCTAAAGCACCCCGAAGAGCTCTGAGTAAACGTTTGTTGGGTAGTTATTTGACTCTACAATTGTGTAGGGAGCTTGTAGTTTAAGAAAATTGTCTTGAAGTGAATACCGCTTATGTAAGAGTGCAAAATATTGTATGCACCATATTTTATGCTGATGAGTCAGTATTATTTCTGTATGATTTAAATTAATCTTTTCCCAAAGAGCATTTGTAGAAATGGGTTGCATAAAACTCAATTATGTGAAAATTAAGGTCCTCTCTGCATCTCGTTCTGCTAGAAATCAAGATATTTTAAAATTAAATATCTGTATTTGTAATCTCTTAAAGCGATGGAAACTAAAATTTAATTTTGAAGATGAGAGTTCCTAATTGATTTCTCTAGAGTAAACTATTGAGGAAATGAGAATATAAATAGGCTTAAGGAAAAGGACTTATGTTGCAATACAAATGTATTAAAACGCATATTATCCACGACTCTTGTATATTCTAAGAATTTATATTATTCATTCCTGTTGTTCTTAAGCCCTCTGTCAAAGTAAAATAATATTTGTTTATGTCAATATTTTTTGTGTATTTATTATTTTTCTATGAAAAATGAAGTTAAACATTTTTTGAAAATAAGTAATGGTTAGTTTTCCCCAGATCCAGAAAACCTAACACCAGGAAATAAATCCCAAGGCTCATTGGGTCATTTTAAATCTTTACTTTCTGGGAGACTGAACAATAGTGAGTGACTGCGGGATCCCTGTCTGGGGAGCTGTCATGTATTCCTCAGAATCAGAAACAGCTTCATGTTTTCCTTATAGGATCTTCCAGTTCTTAAAGAGCAGAGGGGAGAGAAGTGAGGATGCCACATTCACCGGTAACTGGAGAGCTCCAACACTATGTTTGGGCAGCAGATAAATCAGTAAGCGTTTCTTTGGTTGAAGAACAGATCAACTTTCATATTTACTTCTCAGGTCAATTGGGAAAAGTACCAAATGCCCATACCCAAGCTACACCTGCTTGTGTCTCATCATCTTCTTGATCAAATTGAGCATTTGTATGC
Source organism: Myotis lucifugus (assembly GCF_000147115.1). Lineage (NCBI taxonomy): Eukaryota > Metazoa > Chordata > Mammalia > Chiroptera > Vespertilionidae > Myotis > Myotis lucifugus. Next base: position 20,044,518 of record NW_005871054.1, read on the forward strand.
TGACTTTCAAGACTCTCTAGTTTCCTATTCTTATGTTGCACTTTGAGGATCTGTAAAGCAGATGTTCTTCTGGTATAAATCAACGTGCCCCAAATCAGATTAGCCCCTCTCAGTAAATCATCCCTCTCCAACCCCTTTCCAGGATGCACTTCTTTTGAAAACGTGAACACAGTCGCCTATTACACACTGAAGATTGGGATGGAGGGAACTAGCAGTAGGGCATTTTCCTCCACTCTCCCATGCCCCCAGGAGCACCATGCATATTTTTGATCTTTGATAGGAATGAATAAAAAGCTATTCTCTCACAGTGAAAAAAGAAAACCGAAGTGAAAGACCTTTAGATGCTAAGTGACTTATCTCAGGACAGAGTCTACAACTGGTCCATTTGAAGGTGGAGACTGCCGTGACCTGTCTGCCCCCTCTGTACCTCCCGGGCACTTTCATTAGAAGAGATATGTGCTAACAGCTGCCATCACTGACCCTCACCTAGGGGCACTGATGAAAAAAGAACGTCTTGCCTACCCCACTCTATCCATTTGCTCACACAACCACTCCAGTTCCACAGAACCCATTTTTAAAGGGAGTTTTCCTTTATGGAATAGAATGGATAGTGTCTGCTGAACGTGTGGGAAGAAAGGTGTGCTCTACGTTAGCCAGATACATTTTTTCACTTGCTAGGAATGATCTGACTCTTAATTTCACTCTCACAGCATGACTATCGCCACTGTCTGCTGGTGCCCTGGAAAACCTAATCAGACATAGGGGGTGAACATCTTACTTTCAGTTAAGGGAACATTCCTTCTGGATAAATCACTGTGGGAATCCTGAAAAATAATGGTGTTTTCCTGGCTTGATTTTAAAAGGACTAAACGAGTCCTCAGATTTTTTGGTTTTATTTGATACTTTAACACAGGATACACAATCTACAAGGTACATGTTTGGGAAAGCTCCTTTCTTGAGGGCAATTTTTATTTTAAACAAGTGTTCTAACAACAAAACTCTGTTTGACCAAAAATAGAGTGCAGCCATGTATCCTACCCCAGTTTTCTGTAGTTCCCTTTACATGATGAGAGAAACCAATTCCTTCCTTGTAAGACTGACTGTTTTAAATAGGATACTGTCCTTTAACAAGAGAGACTCAGGTCACTTATTATGTGGAAAGCTAGCTTTATAGCTATTTGCCTGCATTTTACATACTGTGTATTTATTTCATCTCGGTCTCTTCCATATGAATGGGTATTTAGAGCAAGTTGTAGTTGTGGAGAGGTCACTGTGTCTGCTTGGCACCCACCCTTCTCTTATGTGGCTATAGCCCCTGTTTGTCAGCCCCTGTCCTCTCTAGCTTTGCTCAGCTGTGGACAGAGACAGCCCTCTTGCTTAGCCTTGGCCCTACCCAGCATCTGATCTGGTGATGAGCAGACCCAAGAACACATGGGGAGTCCCTTCTCCAGCAATGGACTCAGATAGATATGCTTATGTAGTCTGATGTTCATTGTAATCGAAGTAAGCTCACCACAACCTCCTCATGGGGTCTTAGCCTTTCCCTAAGCCCTGACTTGTTGGTCTGGTCTCAGGTTCTGGTTTTAGTATCTTTTTTTTCTGCAGGGATTAGAAGCCTGGTTCAACTCTAGAGGTAGCTTTCACCTTCTCTGATGTCTGCTGATTGTGGCCATGATGAGCACAGCATCCCCCACATCATAGCTCAATGAATTGATCACCACCTCCAGTTTGCCCTGCAAAGAGCCTCCCAGTGAAGCTAAGAAAAGTAGGCTTTTATTTTATGTCTTCTGCTTAATAATTAGCAGAAGATTCCAGGTACATGGAGGCTGATCTTTTTCCCCACTAGAACAGATAGATGTTCCTAGGGAATTAGAACAAATTTCTGCTTCTATCTACCCCTCTGATTGCCTGACGCAGAATAGTTGTTCAAAAATAGACACGTATTGGTTAACAGAACTAAAATATAATTAATCTCCTAATATCTATAGTGATATCCCAAGCAGCCTAATTGGTCTCTTGACACTATTTTACTATATTTACCGCCATTCTGAAAAAAGTGGCAGAAATGAAAAGATGCTTAGAAATCATCTAATTCATTCCTCTCATTTACAGATGATGAAATAGGACTGGAGAGGAAATTTATGGACCCATATATGGGACTAGAACCCACTTTTCCTAACTTCCAATGCCATGCTCTTTAGACATAATGCATGCAGTGGTACCTACTACAGGTCTAGCAGGTCTAATGTACTCAACACCGGTTGTTTGAATTTGTATCTGTAGGCAAAAGTGAGCCATTAAGGGTATTCTCTCTGTTCCATTTTTTTTTCAAAGTGGATGTTCACTTTTAACGGATCTCTGAGGCAGGAATTCAAGAAGGAGAGTGGATGAATGAATGTAAGAAGATGATAGCATGATCAGCTATTAAAATGGACCAAATGAGAGACTCTGTGCTGAGCCAGTGGCAGTGGAAAGAGAAGAATAGATATAATGAGAAGCATTTTAGAAGCAGAATTGGCATAAACTCGTTACCAATTATGTGAAGAGTGAGGAAGTAAAGATGCCAAAGGTGATTCTGAGGTCCCTGGTTTGAGCAATTAGATGGCAGGTGATGTCACTAATCAAAACAAAATAGATTTAGAGCTAAAGATAAACTTGTTAGATGTGAGATACCCATTAGACTCTTAATACATCAAGTAGGTAGCAGGAACTATGTGTGAAGCTTAAAAGAGAAATTAAATTCCTAAGTACTGATCTAAGAGTTAATGCCAATTGACAAGCCATTGGAGGTGATGAGATCACCTTAGAAAAGCAGAGAAAACACAGAGGACTGAACACCTGAGTTCACTAGGGATAGAGGACAGAAGAAGCAAGTGGATGTGGAGTGGTGTGGGGAAGCTAGGTAAGGAGGGTATGGTGAGTTGGATAAATTCTGCAATAAGTCAAGTCAGATAAGATTTAAAGGCGACCCCAGGGGATGACAGTGAAGGGGTGGAGGGCTGAATGTAAAAGAACCAGACACTGCAGAAATGAAGGACAAGATCGATACACAGCATTTTCATTATGATTCTTCCTGGTTCAAATTCCCTTCATTTTCAAAGATTAGAGACAATTACACGAGGAAGGATTTAAGTTAAACACATAGGAATAGGTTAATGGGGTTGCTGAATCTCTTGTTTGGGAGAGTTCTCAGAATAAAGATGTGGAATTTTAAACTGGAATAAGTTAGTCTTGCATAAATAAAGACGGCTTCTGAAGTCCCCTTTAAGTCTTAGTGGCTCTTATCCCATAACGCTGAACATATAATGCTACAAAGAGAGAGTGTATATTTTTGCAGGGTACTTATAGGATAAATTTGCCGTCTGAAAATATTGAGTTTACTAACAAGTTGATTTATTCACAGGTCTCTGGATATTTCAGTATGCAATCAATTGCACGTTTAATAAACCATAAACCATGTTTACTGCCTTATTTATTGAATTTAATCAAAATGACTGGATGGCTAACTGATACGGCGCTCTTGACAGGCCTCGGACACTGGGTCTGATTACTGGAGACAGTAATACAGCACAACGATAGGATGATTTTATGTTTTAAAAAATAGGACAACACAGAGCAAAGTAAAAGATTTTTTTGTTTCTTTGTTTGGAGACAGAGTCTGTCTAGAAGATAGAGGGTCAGCGTTGTGAAAATTTTGCTGTGGCTCTTCCTGTCGTACAAGCAGGTGCAAGCCACATAAGATTCCTATTAAGAACAGCCTTCACAGCTCCTCACAGCCTCACTGCTGTGTTTGCCCAGAGGTGTAAATAGATTCAAAGGTCATATACTTCTTAACATCCTTTTGGAGTGGCTACGGTTAGAGTCAGAGGCATTAAGATGAGGCAGCTCCCCAGTCAATCTGAGAGACTCAAACCCTTACACCCCCCTACAGAGCCTCTTGCAATCCTTTGGGTCTTAACACTCCAAATTATTTGATTATGTTTGGTTATAGCTGCAATATTGATTGGAGTTAGAGGTGACCAGGAAGGATCAAACTGTGCTTTATGTCCTGTTATGGTCACATGGATCAGACTGTTACTTCCACATCACCTGCAGGAAAGAATCACCATCATTTTTCTAAAAACAAAATGTACTACGAAAATTTTTATAGACTTAAAGAGAGCTTTGAAAAAACTGGTTGGCACAGTAATGATTTGATTGTCATGAGACAATGTTGTTTGGTGAATAAGTAGCACTGTTTATACACAATATGAAGATTACTAAACTTTCCTTTGTTTTTGACAACTTCACTGAAAAATTGACGAGAGAAACATTTATGTTAGACAGTATTGGCCAATCCAATAAAGATCTTGCCGTACTAAATTTTTCAGGTTTTATTTCAAATACTATATAGACCCACAGACTGGGGAGGGGGAGTTGTTTTCAGTGCCCTTTTTATGTTATACATCAAACACCCGTAGATAGGTTGTTTTCTGAAATATATATGCCTTGGGTTAGACTCTAGCATGAAGGATCAAGTTGGTATTTTGGGGGTATCACATTTTTGTACTTGACATGAAACCATCAGAAGCCAGGGAAATATACACCCTAGTAACCACCTAGCATTGTTCAGCTCCCCCATTGCAAACACTCAATACAGTGTTCTAGAAGGAAGTTCGATGAAGAGAAGCCATGTGACACAGAGTGTACACATGATGATGGGGTGACGTCCATTTCTTAGGACTTCACAATATGTATCACCCCCAGATCACTCACTGTTTCTGGACAGGGAGCAGAAGACATGCATGGCCCTGAACCTTGAGGTTTCCTATAAAAGTGTCTGTCACTGGCTTGTATCTGACTCTAGCCAGGGCCTCGGTGGCTGCCATGGCATATATATGTACTTGTTTATAGGGAAGGGAGAGACAGGCGTAATGGCCTTGAGCAAAGGTAAGGCAAAGAAGGAAAAAAGAAATGTAATGCTCTGCTGAGAAATCCATACTTTATTAGGGAAATAGAAAGATAAAATGAAAATGATTTTTATGTCATTTGATTCTGAAAATACATTTTATTTAGATTTACTAACTTCTATAATAATACAATAACTTTGACATGACAGTTATATTGTATAAAAGCAAATGTGATTTAACTAAAATGGCATTGCACTAGCTTTGAACAAAACAAACATTTGACAAAAGATAGAAGAAACCGAAAATTTCTTTTTGTTGTCCCACATAAATCATAGCTCATGGGAAATAGGAAATGCCTTTAGTGGGGAGAGTAATAAACTAATAATTGAAAAAAGATCCCCATTGAATTACAAGATCTTCTATGAAATAAAGTATTTCAGGACAGAAATTATGTGTAAGCTCTTCTTACTTTCCACAGTGTCTAGCTTTGGTGCGTTCTCAGTAAATATTTTGGAATGAACACACTGTATCCCACAGTCTTGCTGACAGTTTACATGTTCAGGTGGGCTTTTAAATAACAAATTTCTTTCACATGTCAAAAGGGAGATTGAGAACCAGGTTATAAGTTGCAATGGAACTGAGGTCCCATAAGGAGAGGCCATCGGGGCAGGGAGTGCACAGGAGGCTGGGTGTTCTAGGAGGCTTGTTTTATTGGAGAGATGGCTCAGGTCCGAGAACCTCATGGTGTGAAACCAGATGACCCTTGGGGATGTGATGCCCAATAACTGCAGCATATAGATGGTCCTTTGGCCCGTTTCATCCTAAAGAGCCCTCTCTAAGCCCCGAGCTTCCTGATGGTAAAGATCAGTTTGGGGATCCTGCCTAATCTACGAAGCCATAAAACAACTGAACTTCATTATTGGCTGGGGGAAGAATAAGAGTTCAGGGTCCGGAGAAATTTTCCAACATCCTCCCCAAACTCACTGGCAATTAAAACATTTTTTCTCTTGGAATTTACATTTTATTCAATAGGGCTTCATGGAAATTAATGATCTGCCAAAAACAATGGTCTGGCCTGGGTACAGTGAAGGCTGTGTAGTTCTGTGGCAGCCACATGCATCCATGTAGCTTAGGGGGTTGTTGGAAGTCGTATAAGGGAGGGTGTAGAGAAACCTGGGATTACTAGAGGAGTGGTGGGAAAACTTTGAGGGCTCAGAAAATCTGAAGCCTTCGAAGCTTTGCCTAGATCTCACCAGAAGTGCTTAGGGTGATAACATGACAGATGATGAGGAGGCATTGATGTCTAGTAGAGGCAGTTAGACAGAACTTCCGTGTTACACTCCACTAATGTGCTCCAGATTTCTTAAAATCCCCGCTAATCTAATCAAGAGACACAGCCTGCTTTATTTCCAGGTAGGTTCTTGTAACAGAGGAACGGCTCTTCATGTCTGTCTCCTGCCTGCAACCTTCCCTTCCTCCTTTCTCCCTACCCTTCTTGCCTCCTTTCCTGTCTTTCATCTATTCCTAAACAAAAATAAATGAAAAGGAACACCAAGTTCATGACTCTGGTATCCTATCCTATATAATAAAAGGGTAATATGCAAATTGACCCTAACGGCGGAATGACGTGAAACAACCAGGAACAACCGGTCACTATGATACGTACTGACCACCAGGGGGCAGACATTCAATGCAGGAGTTGCCCCCTGGTGGTCAGTGTGCTCCCACGGGGGAGCTTCACTCAGCCACAAGCCAGGCTGATGGTTGCAAGTGCAGCGACAGTGACAGGAGCCTCCATGGCAGTGCTAAGGATGTCCGACTGTAGCTTAGGCAGGGAGCGGGCCTAAGCTGGTAGGTGGACATCCCCTGAGGGCTCCCAGGCTGCCAGAGGGATGTCTGACTGCCAGCTTAGGCCCGATCTCCTAGGAAGCAGGCCTAAGCCAGCAGGTGGACATCCCCTGAGGGATCCTGGACTGCGAGAGGGCACAGGCCGGGCTGAGGAAACCCTCCCCGCCCCCCAAGTGCATGAATTTTCATGCACCAGGCCTCTAGTGTGAACTATGAAGGCTTATGTTGACTATACTTCCAAGGAAAAGAAATATACATACAAATACACATACAGAGAAAGAGAAACTAACATTGTCCTAAGGACTATGCAAATTTCATCTTCATTATTTTAATTAGCTGTCATAATAGCTATAAAAGGCACACTTTCTCCTTATTTCTCTTCAGTGTAGAAACTAAGGTTCAGGGAGACATTCACATATTGTCTAAGTTAAACTGTGACTGTAAACACAGTTCTGACTCACATTTTGGGGGGATTTTGGGGAATTAGGTTACAAAGGTGATAGAGGACTAAAAAAAATCCATAAAAGGGATTAGACGAGGATCTCTTTTGGGTATCTTCTAACAATGCTAGGAATATGATAGAAATTGCTTTTCTATTTCTATTGCTCTTTGCACCCAAAAATCCTATTAATATAAAAAATTAGACAAGTTCTTTTAATACCTTTTAAAGTGGTCTAATAGTTAATTTTCCATGGCAATCTTCAAACTTATCTAAATCTTAACCATCCCCAGGGAAGTTCTAGATATAACCATGTATTCCCCAAATTGAAAATGATCATAGCTAGTCTAAGAAACATAGTTATGAATCTAATATAAATCAAATTTCATATATGCCTTTATCAATAAGTAAGGTGAGCTATTTACAACTCTCCTAAATAGTTAATTGAACATTTTAGAAGAATTTATAATTGCAGTGTCATTGTATTGCCATTTCTTAGTGCTTAGCCCTCTAATTTGAGATCTACTGGAGGGCAACATTTGCAAATTAGAAACATAATTGAAATCTACTGCTGAATAAATTGATGTTTACCGCTACATAAAATTAGTGCAATCATATTAGATGGTATGGACTCTATTTTCTTTTCACTCTACTGGCTTCTTGTTTTTCTTTGATGGAATTGTAGTTGAAGATGACCCTCAGAAAAAGCTAGCTTTCTTCTTTAATATAAGTCCAAAGGAGCACTGGGAGGAAAGGAATGGGGCATTGCTGAGGAACCACAAGATGCTGTGATCTTCCACAATGGTGAGTCCTCCCTAATTGCTAAAGTTGGAAAAATTTGAGCAGCAAAATAAATAGCATAGTATTGAATTATAATTCAAAGTATGCAATACATATCCATGAGTTCATTCTGATATAATTATTTGACTGATCAGATAAATAAATGAGTGAGAACAGACAAACCTCCTATGTAGAATTCCATATAATTTATGTAGGTACTTTACTCTCATGAAGGTAAAGCATAACTCCATCCCCACACCCCAATTACCTTTTAACTGTGGACTAAACATAGAGACTTCTTTCCAAAGATACAGTACGAAAAAGGGGGAAAAAGAATAACTTTACAGTATGGAAACTCGAGAAACACTACCTCACCCATGTGACCATCCAAATGATATAAATATAGTAGATAGCCTTGATATAATGTGAAAAAATAGGGCTTTTCTTCTGTGGTCTTTCTCCCCTAAACCCCATAACTCCACTCTAATCATGAGAAAAATCTCAGACAGACCTAAATTGTGGGAGTTCTACAAAATACCTGAACACGACTTCTCAAATTCATCAAAAACAAGGAATATCTGAGAAACTTTTATGGTGTAGAAGAGCATAAACAGACATGACAACCAGATATAATGTAGTATCCTGGATGAGATTCTGAAACACAAAAATAATATGTAAAAACTAAATACTTCTGAAAAAAATAGACTTTAGCTAACAAAAGTATAGCAGTATTGGTTATGACATTAAGTTGTGACAAATTGCCCAAACTAATATTAGATCTTCACCACAGAGGAAATTAGGTTCTGGGAGCATGGGAACTTTCTGTACTATTGTTGCAACTTTTCTGTAAATATAAAATTACCCTAAAACTAAAAGAAAACTTATTTTAGAAACAAACAAAGATGGTGGGTGTGAATGTGAACATAACCTGTCATATACCTAGGACATAAAATGTTTGGGAAGTGATTGTGAAAGTATCAACACAAAGGCAAAAGAAGACAGAAAATTATCAAGATGGAAGCTTTATAGAATTGTGGAGTGACTGTGAACACTTTGATATTATATCTAGTTGGGAGTATACTTCAAGTTTGGGAATCTTCTTTCATATATGTGAAAATAGAGTTTCTTTTATTTTGCTTTCTCCCACAATTTCTCTATTTCTGATATTTATTGTTCTTCTGTACTCTGAAATTACCTTTCTATTCTTGTCTCTCACTCATTTAAACAAACCTGGCTTCTAGGCACGTTGGTCTACCATCTGCTAAATATGCTCAAAGGCCCCAGTGGTCAAGTTTTTGTTGTCACTTGAATGTAATTTGCTCTTGTAGTTCCAAACATTCATGCTGAAGTTCTAACCATTCAACAAGCATTCTTTAGCTTTCTTCAATTTCCTCAGATGAAAAAGATCCCATCCTCTTCTGACTTATAAAGTTGTTTTGTATTTCTGGCGTCAATCATATGCTACTTTATTATGGTATATGTAGCTTTCCTATTGTCTATTAAATTTTTTGAGGGTGGGGGCTGATTTGTTCATTTTTCCATTTCCCATGGCTCCCTTCATAGGTAGTTACAGAATGTTGGTATAAGTTTTATCAATGTTGGACAGTCATGTTCAATTAAGAGAACAACTTAAAACCAAGATCAATTGGACTAAATGAAAAATAAAAGTTTCTTAACAGAAGTCATTTGATGGAAAGGGGCTGCTCCATTTCCCCTGCCTCTGTTATTATTGTGTCCTCTTCATTTGCAGTTGATAATGCACTGAGTCAATGCCTGTCAGACAATGCCTTGTGTGTAAGCCATTATTACAATAATTAATAACAATGGCAGCTCTGTTTATAGGAACTTGGCAACGCATGTATCCTTATCTTCAAAGCTCCAATGGTCTGGAATTTGGCTTTTCGTGAAACCATTTAATAGGAAAGTGTGTATTTGGAATCTATCCCCGGCTCAAAGACTGACCCTTATCTCTAAAGTCCTTAATGAGAAAACACCTGACAAATTGACTGGCACACTCCACTCTTCTAAGTAATCTTCCTCCTGCCAAATGAGGCTCTTGCAGCCTCCACTTCTGTTGAAACTGTTGAGTGATGAATAGTCTGAAGTCAATGTCTGAAGCTTCCGAAAGCTCTCTTCAAAAGGTGATTTCACAAAGAAAAATTCATGTATTGAAAAAGTGGAAAATAATTTTTTTCCATTGTGCCAATTAACTACTAGTACTTGATGGGTTTTACATGACTAATGGGCTTAGTACTTCCTAATTTCTGAAAAAGGAATATTTATGATGACTGTCATGGACTTCTTTTGTTGAATGAAGATATAGTCCCATAGAATAGCATTGCAAATAAACAAAATTCAAATGTGTTATCAATCTTTAAAGTATTAGTTGAGTCTACTCAGAAAGCTTCCTAATTAAAGTTTATTAGTTTAACAAATATTCAGTAAATACCCAAAGAGTGTAGGATTAATAGTATGACAAAAATGCAAATCAAACAGTTGGCCTCATTTCACTGAAAGTAAACTTGAAAATAAAAGCAAAAATTTTCAAGTGAAAAAATTCATCAAAATAGGGCTAGAAAAACTAAAATCACTGATTCTACTGTCCTTATCAAGAGAAATAATTAGCCTGGATGCTGTTGCTCAGTGGTTGAGCATCAACCTATGAACCAGGAGGTCAAGGTTTAATTCTCTGCCAAGGCACATGCCCAGGTTGTGGGCTCAGTCCACAGTGTGGGGCAGGCTCAGTCCACGGTGTGGGTGTACAGGAGGCAGCCAATCAATGATTCTCTCCCATCATTGATGTTTCTATCTCTCCCTCTTTGAAATCAATAAAAATATATTTTATAAAAGAGAAATAATTAGTAATTTATTACACAACAAAAATATTTTTATTGTCTGAGATAGTAATTTCAAAACAATATGAAAATTTGGAACAGTCTATATAACCTTAAATTATGTGTTCAAGATGATTATTTACAGAAAATGCTTAAAATATGTTTAAAGGTTTAATAATTTAGTGGGAAATCTAGAATTGATAATGAGATGGCACTACTCCTTCAAGAAGCTTGGATGACAAGAATGAGGTCATGAGAATAGCATCTAAATGGGATAATATTAAACAGAACTTAAACAATGGATAGGATAAACATGATTATTTTAATAAGCTGAGGAATGGTGCCAATAGTGAGAACAGAGTGAGGATTAGGAGAGAGAGGGAGTCATTGATCAGAGTGGAAGATATCAAGAGTAAAGATAGATATGGTGTCCTGAAATAAAATGATTATTCTTTATTTTTGAGGCTGGAAGGAAAGGCAAACATGGGTAGTCTTAGAAATTAAGTGCTTGGGAGGAAGGTGATGATTTGGAAAAAGGGTTAGTGAAATGAGAGGGAGTAGATAATGAAAAATCAGTAAGCACATTGCTGAACAGGACTGGAAGGCACACAGATTGTAGGGTCACTAATATGTATGGTGTTTGTATGATATTCTTTTGCTGTGCTAAACAATTTGGGTATAATAATGGTAATAGCAACTCTGTGATAAGCACTTCAGTTAGATTAGCTCACTTAGTCTGCACAAATAGTCTCTTAAATAAGAAATATTAATTCTAATGAGGAAACTGATGCTTTGAGGCTAATTTGGCCAAATGTACATGGTTGATAAATGTTAAAAACCAATATTTATTTGAGACCCAGATGTTTGACTTAGAGACTGAGCCTATGTTGGGCTGCTTTGGTTTAGAGGTACTATATTGCTTTAATCAGAGACTTGTATAATTAAAGACCAAAAATGATCAGAAGTTTTAGTAATGCAAGGGAATTGCACTGTTCTGTTCTGTTACTGAACTGTTCATGGCAATTAGCCATATAACTCAGGCTGAATAAGGAAGTGAGGCCAGGGAGGATGGCCAACTGGTAAAACTTGTAGGACCAAGGAACTAACGGTCCCTGAATCTGGAGAGAGGTTATAAGGTGTGTGAAGGCAACTTCTTAGGAAGAGAAGATTATGGTCAGGGAACAGGATGCTGGAAGTTTCTGAGGTGGGACATTTCTCTTTTTTTAAACATATTTTTATTGTTTTCAGAGGGGAAGGAAGAGGGAGAGAGAGATAGAAACATCAATAATGAGAGAGAATCATTGATTGGCTGCCTCCTGCATGCCCTGCCCTATACTGGGATTGAGCTGCAACCAGGTATATGCCCTGACCAGGAATTGAACTGTGAGCTACTGGTTCATAAGTCAATGCTCAACCAATGAGCCACACCTGCCTGCTGGGTGAGGTGGTACATTTCTGAGTGACTACAGGGTTCAAGCTATCACTATTGGTAGGAATTGCCAGAAAAATGAAGTAGGAAAAAGGAAGGACTCGGGAAGATATGAGGAGTTAAGGAAATTATGGTGGCTTCCTATTTATAAAGATCGTGTTGTTAAGGAATATTTGTTTCCAAATAATAGTTTTCATTGAGCAGATGTTTGTGTTTCTGCTATGTGATGGACGTGTTCCAGCCTGTCAGGATATAGCAGTGCGTAAAGCAGACAGAGTTGCTTCCCTCATGGAGTGTACACGCTAGTGTCTGTATGCCTGAGATATATGTATAGTGACAAGTACCTACGAGAGGAACTAGGCAGGGAAGAAGAATGAGCATTTCAGGATAAAGGCTGTGACTGTTATAAATGGTGATCAGGAATCAGTGAGGAACTGGTGTGGCCCAAAGAACTGAGTGATATTTGCATAGATAGAGGATAGTGTGGGGGAGGTGTGAATTTTTGCTGGGGTTTGAGAATAAAAATTAGATTTTCAACCGATTACTTTTGAGATGCTCCTCAGACCTCAAAAGAAATAATGAATATTAAGTAAAGATTGAATATATGATTTTGGATTTCATAGAGAAATTCAGAAATCTGGGCTAGAGATACAAATTTGGGAATTGTGTAGATGATACATAAAGCTATAAAAGTGAACAAGTGACCAGAGAAAAAGGAGGAAATCCAAAGAGTGATGTCCTGGAAGCCATGTGAAGAATGTGTTTCAAGATGGAGGGTGATCGAGTCAGTCAAATATTTCTGAGTAAAGTAGAATAAAAAATTGAGAATTGATCATTGAATTCAGCAATGTAGGCAGTTAGTGGCCATGACAAATCAGCCTGAATGGCAATGGTATGATAGAGAAGGGAGGAAATGAAATGGAGAAGGTATCAACACATCTTCCTAGTTTCTTTAACAAGCAGAACACAGAAATATAGTGACAGTTGGGGAAAGATGTAAGATCAAGGATATTTTTTAACATTCAAGGTGAAAAAAGCTGCAGCGTGTTTGTAGGGAGATGGAAGCAAACCAATAGAGAAGGAGAAATTGTGATTCAGGAGAGAGAGGGACAATTGGTGGAGCACTACTGAGATCTAAGTGACAGGAGAGGAGATCCAGGCACAGGTGGAGGGCTTGCTCCTGGGAGCACAAACAATCCATCCATACACTAACATCATAAAGAGACTAGAATGCTAGCCGATTGGTGGCAGGAACACAATTTATTCTGCATCTGTATATCCCGGATACAGCTAGACATATTGTAAATTCTGGAAAGTAATAGTTAACAATATTGGACATGGGGACTTTATTCAGTGGAATCGCCCTTCTGCTGTCCAGGAGAACGTGACTGAATAGCTGAATGAGTGATGTTAATAAACTGAAAATTAAAATTCTGTGTGGTAGCCAACGAAATGGATATTTCATATGACTTTCACCTTTAGAAGTGAGATTCTTTTATTGAAAATTACAGTCTGTGTAAAGGGAGGTTATTATTCCCTTCTAACCCCCATCTCTTCTACTGGAAAAAAAAATCTGTTTTTTACCCAATATTGGTCTTCTAACAATATTTCATGGTTATTTAAAATTTCTCCCTTAGAGCTTACCTTTGTAGATAGAACCTATTTTGCAAACAGAGGGAAACTGTATATTCTCTTACCTTTTTATTTTCAGAAAATAAGGTACGTTAGAGTGGAAAGAAATCTGAAATGGGAATCAGGACATTCTGTTTCTTGCCTTGGCTCTGCCACTAACTCACTGGGAATTGGTTTTCTCTCTGGAAAATGAAGTAGTTGGCCCAGAGGATCCGTAAAGTCCCTTCTGAACCAAGTAATGAAATCGTAATAACAATCTAAATAATTCAGAAATTCATAGCCGATGCCCTTTATTTTTATATGCCCATAATATTCTATGTCAAGATAAGTCACATTTATATTGTTGAGAGGTTACCAATCACCCATGCATTAATATCTTACGGGGTTATTGTGAAGATTAAAAGAGAAAATGTGAAAGACATTCACAAACTGTAAAGTAAAATACTGTCCGTCATTAATAACACATAGACACTGAAATATTGCATCCATTCCTATCACCCAGACTCTGCTTTTACTATAGGGCCTCTGGGACATCCAATAACATCAGGACCCAAGAAATGCAAATGGAGGAGGAGGTTTTACTTAAAGAGACTCTGCAATTGCCTTTGTAACTTTTTTGTTGTTGGAAAATGGCCTTACGCTACTGCAGGAGTAAAAAGACTAAGAGCTGGGGAAAGGCATTGAGGAAGCATAAAGGCTGAATATATTGGTATTTTTACCATCAAATATATGTCTACATCAGAGTAGCATGAAAATAAATAGCGTCAGGTTTTATAAAATTCTCAAAAATGAAACAAAAACTAAGTAAATTGAAAATTATAATTAATTAATGTGATAATTTTAATGTAATGTTAAATCAACAGCCTAACTTAATTCTGATCTATTACCACAATTATATTTTTATTTCCAAGGTTATTTCTTTTTGCAAAATTCTTACTTTTTCTTTGTATACATTACTTTATTTGTTCACAGGAAGAAATTTAATAATGGTCATATATCTGGCAATCTGCATTTTATTTTTATTTTTTTTTGTAATAAGAATTGTGCCTCCCTGCTGGATAGATTGTTAGAACGGATATCCTATGATAACAATGATAATACAACGAGTCATCACTAAAAATAGATGTGTGAGATTATTAATGGGTATTGATAACAGATGAATTGGAAAATCTAAAATGACAAATGAATATCAAAGAGGCATTGTTTAGATACCAGGAACACCATCCACAGAGGGGTCCCTGGATGCAGGAAACCGCATACTTATAGATTCCTTAAACTTTTGGGGGAAAGAATGAAGGGCAGGAAAGTAGGCAGGAGGATAGAAAGTGTAGCTAAGGGGGAGAAAACTCCAAACTCTAAAAACGGGTCTTCCAGACACCCAAGTCCATGCCTTCCCATGTTATCAGGCTGCTTTCAAATTAACTTAACAATTGCACAGCTCTTTCCAATCGATGGAACATTAGTTGAGCCTTGCTTGGGGCTTCCGATACAATACTTAGCTGCACTTCAAATCCAGGTGGCGATTATTGATGCTCTGCTTTTTTCCCAAGGTAGATGCTGAGGACCATTTTAGAGTGATTTTAGAATCAAAATGTGATTCTCCGACTCCATGGACAGAAAAAAACACTTGTCAGTGATGCAGACAAGTGACTCACCTTTGATGGGATTCAAGTTTATGGAATGTACCGTTCTTTATGACTTTTAAAAAAAACATTTGAAATGACTTAGGTCCTAATTCTTTGATGATTCCTTTTTCACAGAGGGAGACTCTTAGAAAATTGAAAAAGGGATGAGTCATAATGAGTTTTCACTGACACGTTGCCTCTCATCACTAATTCCACTAATATCCTACAGGGAACACAAAGAGCCTCTCATCTTACTGATTGGTGGCATAAAAAGGCCTCCATCTGACACCTAGACCTTTTCGAACTGGACGGGCCTGCCTGGGGACAGCAAGGAGAAGGCCTTTGTTCTCTGACCCTCCTTCCAACAGGAGCGCTAATCCATTTTATTCCTGATGGATTGCGGAATCCCCAGATGCCATGCTCCATCACTGTCTTTCCTGACATTTGTCCCACATGTGCACCTGCTCTCAGCTGCTAGCCCATTGGGACCGTTAGAGGACCTAGATCAACACGGTGCCATTTCACATTGACTGCAAGAGGTCTCTTTGTTCTTGAAATATTAGTTATAACATCGTCAGTTCACCTGATATTTAATCGTAAGACAGTTTTACATTTCAGTACCACGGGCAATTGGGAAATGATTGTTTAAAAATAATGCAAACAACACAGGGATCTTTTTTTCCCCCTCCAGTGTTTGCATCCTTAAAGCCTACTGCCCCTGGTGACTATAAAGTATGCAGTAAATATTTACTGAACCAAATCAAAATCCTAAGCAATTGTCATTCCAGAAACGTCTGTATACATTTATGGGTTTTAAAGACATGCTTATATTCGGATAAGTTCCTGAATTTGGGGGAGTCTGATTAGGACGCTGATAAATTAAGGTGATCTCCACTTCTATGGAGTAGAGAACTGTGGTGACTAGAACCGTCTAGAACAGTGATGGCGAACCTATGACACGCGTCAGAGGTGACACGCAAACTCATTTTTTTTTTGGTTGATTTTTCTTTGTTAAATGGCATTTAAGTATATAAAATAAATATCAAAAATATAAGTCTTTGTTTTACAATGGTTGCAAATATCAAGAAATTTCTATATGTGACACGGCACCAGAGTTAAGTTAGGGTTTTTCAAAATGCTGACACGCCGAGCTCAAAAGGTTCGCCATCACTGTCCTAGAAGCACAATCAGAGTTCAATATGTACGTGAAAACAAAGGCTTCTAAATAACAGGAAATAAAAAAAGCTGTCACAAAGCCTTTGTTACAGGGTAGGTACCAGGGTGGTAAAATCACTGAACTGAAGAGCTTAGTCTTTCATTTCTCTCTTAATCTTCAATTCTTCTGGTTCAAGGGAAGATAAGATGTGTGTTTTATTATGAAATAAACGGCAGTAGCAAGAGAGTAATGCTGTGTCATGTTGGAGCTTGAGGTAAAAGGAAAAATCAGTAATATTGATCCTGAATTTTTTAAAAAAAAATGATATTTTGTTCATCATGGATTTTATTCATTATTTTATATTTTAAAGAGAGATGTTTTATTATAATATTCTGATAACTGAGTTTTTTTTTATTCCCCCTTAAATTTTGCACCCCAAATTTTGCCTTAACTTACTCCTGGCCTAGGATGTGACAGCAGAATGTTATTTGCTGGCTGGTGTAATTTAGAAAAAAATTAACTTCACATCTTAATGTGGTGCTTTTTCATTAAGAAACAAATTTTAAAAAAATCTAATCTATATTTGTAATAAGGGAGGAAATATGTCATATTTTAGAAAGATTTCTATCAGATAGAAATAAAGTTATAAAAAGCCTATTAGTGAGAAATGCTTTCAGCTATAAGTAATGGCATATTCCACTTACAGGGGCTTAAATTATGAATCTGTTTTTCTCACAGAACATGTGGACTGAAGGTAGGCAACTGTGGAATTCCTTCCCTTTGTTTCCTAATGCTTGTTACCTCCTGGTTGTAAAGTACCTACCCCAATTCTAGCAACTGTATGCTTTCAATGCAGTAGGAAGGAGAAAGAACCTTGCTAAGCATATAGATCCCCTTTGTCAAGGGTGCCATGCCTTCCCAGAGGCCACAGCAATGTATCTTTGCTCATGTCCCCTTTTAGAATAATGAGCAACTACTTCTCCTCAGGAGGCTGGGAAAGCTACACTGTCACAGGCCTGCCCTGAACAAAAGGGACGTAAGCAAGAAGAAGGAAATAGATACTGACTCATGAGCTGAGAGTGTCTGTGACAGTGTCCTAACGTGCCTTAACCTCTATAGAATATGTGTCAGTGATGCTTTAAGTAACTTGATGGCAAACATGAGCTGCTGTGTTTATAAACTCATCTGACATTCTTAAAATTTTTTTTTGGACTTTATGGTTTTTATTACTTTTTACTAAGAAGTCTACACCTCATGCCATCTCCTTAACATTCCCATTGATACATCTTAAAATGTAAATGACAACAAATAATGTCGGCGTACAGATTTGTTAGAAAGAATAGGTGGATGGGATGTATTAGCAACTGTGTTTAAATATTGATTTCTATGAGTTTGATTTATAAGCTCTCATTCTCTATTAGCATTTGGTGTTGAAATACCAACCCAATAACTTTGTTTTTCAATTAAACAGAAACATATATTAGGTTAGCCTCTATGGACCATTATGAAACTACTTGCTACCACAATAGAGGTGCAATAGATTTAGTTACTCTTTTATAAGTTATATTTTTACAAAATATTACTTAGTTCATATATATATATATATATATATATATATATATATAAAGGTTTTATATATATATATATATAAAACCTTTATATATATATATATAAAACCTTTATATATATATATATATATATATAAAACCTTTTAAATTGTAAATGCCTCCAAAAAATTTTTAAAAACAATTCAATTATGTAGTATTCAGCCATTAAATTATGTGGATGAATTTGCTGAAAGTCCACAGAATAGGGTAACATTTCTTTTCTCTTCTAATTTTTGAGTCACTGAGATGTGATCACTGAAAGTTCAGTGCTGATTACTTGGGCTTCTGGAAAGTCCGAAGGGTTATGGGATCAAGTTCAGGGAACACAGGCAGTCACCACATACTTGAGATCTTCGTAACAAAAAGTGTAACATATTAAAATAGGACCAAGTCATGATAATGAACAGAATGGACTTTCATTTCCTTTGTTGGTTTGTTTGATGTCATAATTAGCAGAATAGAACTTTGTACCCTGAGAGGACTTTGTGAGTTGAGTGATCTGCATTGTAGTAGAAAAAAGCGTGTGCTGGGGACTCAAAAGACCTGGTTTAGCTAAATGACTCTGCTGATATTTATTTATAATAACTTTGGGTTAATCATTCCATTCTTTGGGACTTGGTTTACTTATTTACAAAATTGTTGCTTTTAAAAAAGAATACTTGTTTTATTCAAATCTAGTCTTACAGAGAAGCCTCATATTAGGACGGATGAAAGAAGAGATACTCTCCTTGATCTCAGGCTGGGGGTCATTCCTGAACCCTGTCCCCTGA
This sequence comes from Myotis lucifugus, assembly GCF_000147115.1. NCBI lineage: Eukaryota > Metazoa > Chordata > Mammalia > Chiroptera > Vespertilionidae > Myotis > Myotis lucifugus. The sequence goes on from NW_005871054.1 coordinate 20,063,527, forward strand.
GTCTTTCTCTTAGATTCTGCCTTAGTGTTTGAGATTCTGCTGCAGAATCCTTAGGCTTCGGGACTGCCCTTAAACACTCCTGAGGGAGAGGGAATAATGAAAACTGTAAACACCATCTTTAAGAGATAAATCAAAACTCATTTTGTTTTCACTTTCCTGACTTTCTTAAAAAAAAACTTTTTTGGGGGGAGGGTTCCTTAAAAGATCTAGGACATTCCTCTCATGGCCAACCTTATAATTGCTTTAATTAACCTGTTTTTTAATATCTAATTATCCTTATTCTAATTATTTTTTTCTCTGCATGTCACATCCATTCACTTTCATTGACATGTAGTTGCAACATCTGCATCAGCAATTTTCCTTTTTAAATCATTTAACCTCCTTACTGTGCTTAGAGCAGAAACGTATCAATGATTTTGTCACAAAGCAGCCATCCGTGGAACTACCCCACAGTTGAAGAAGTAGAATACTCCCAGAATCCCAGAAATAAAACTTATGACCCATTGCCCCCATGCAATGCTCACCAAGGTGATTTTGCTCAGCCATGGGGATGGGGAGCCACTTTTTCCCTATCTGATGTTCACCATTTCTTGTTCGTTCCCCTCTCCTTCAAGCAACCTCTTCATTCACCTCTCCTCAATTCAACTGCTTGTGTTTAATTGACAATAATGCAATTTCTCGCCTTGATTCCGTTGATGCTTGAATTACGTTAATTGCATTTTGAATGTTAAGTCGAGTTCTTAAATATTATTACTGAATTTGGTTTGCATATATCTTGTTTAGGATTTTTTTCATCTACATTTTGAGTGAGATTTATTCATAATTTTTACTTTATTTTATATGCATTTAAAAGCTCCAAATCTCTATGCCGTTAGTTGCATTCTGCAGGGGGACCCACTGAAATCTCCCTCGCTAACCTTCCTGCTCTCTTTTCTACAATCTATCACTGGCTCTACCCTCCTGTGGCTTATATTTTCAATTCGCCTTTTATATTTTTCATTTTGAATCTACAGGTAACGGTAGTCACTGCTTGCCCACCCTGGTTTTGAATAAATCACCAACATTCTCTAACTTTACCAGAAGAGAGGCAACTATTTCTTTTACTGGTCATTACCACCTTGTTTTTCACTCCTCTGTGACTTACTTTACCTGAGAAAGACATTTCTGGTCTCCAGTAGCATCTTCTCTGTAGTTGTTGCCGGTTCTCTGAGACTTTGGCTTCCAAAATTTCTCCAACACCCACTTTTTAGAGTCAAGCAAAGAACAACAACAACAAAAAGAATTCAAAATGCAGCCATTCTTTTGATTTCCTTTCTTGTTCATACGTTTTGCTCAGTCAGGGCCGAAGCTTGGCATGGGAGCTGAGGCATCCAGTGCTTCCGTAAATCTCACCTGGGAGATTCCATCACTGCTTTTAAATTGCCGCCTATTTGAAAGTGATTAGCATTCATATCTCCAGTTTAGACCTCTCCTCTGAACTCCTGACTCATATATTCGACTACTCCCTGACACACCCTTTAGGTATTCTAAAGGTACATTGAATCTACATATCCAAAACCAAATGGTGATCTTTCCCCAAACCAAGCTCTTTTCCAGTCATTTGTATTCAAGTAATCATCATGTATTATGTCATGTATTCACCATTACAATATCATACAGGATATTTTCACTGCCCTGAACATAATTCAACTCATTTGGATAAATACCTGGGCACAGAATTGCTGGATCATATATTAAGACTATGTTTCACTTTACAAGAAACTCCTAAACTGCCGTCCAAGGTGGCTGTACCATTCCGACCAGCAATGAATGAGAGTTCCTGTTGCTCTACATTCTTTCCAGGGTTCGGTGGTGTCAGTGTTTTGGACTTTAGCCACTCGAATAGGTGTGGAGTGCTAGCTCATTGTTGACATCCACTCCTTTCACAAGGCAGAATCTTTCGCCCTCTTTGACATTTTTCTCTCCCTCAGCGCCTACTGCCTGCCTCTTTGGCAGATTTTCCTTCTACATATCTTTCCACTTTATCTGCTCTCCATCTTCATAGCTGCTACCCTCGTCCAATCTGTCATCACCTCCGATTACCTCAAAGCTCTCTTGCCCCCTAAATAATGCAGCCATAGTAATCCTTTCAAAAAGCAGATCTGACCATGGTACATCATGCCCAGAATTTTCTGGAAACTTCCCAATAGATCTGCATTGTGCTTAAGATAAAGCCAAATGTTTTGTCATGACCTGCAATGTTCTGTATGGCTGTCTCCCACTTACTTCTTCAGCCTCATCTGGTACCATGTCCCTGCACTCTCTGCAGTAACCCTGCTGTTCCTATTGAGAGCCTGGAAAGCACTATTTTATGACATTCTATTTCTTCTGCTAATTATGACCTTCATCCCCACCATGCCCCATTTCACCATACCCCCCTGTGCCTAGCTTATTCCTGCCCATTCTTCCAGTCTAAGCACAAATGTTACATCCTAGGGAAGATTCCCCCGAGCTTACCAGAGGTGGGTTTTCCTATTTTCCTCTCAGGAGACCATATATATTATGTGAAAGTTGTAATAGTACATTTGTTTTTATGATTATTTGATTGATGTCAGACTCCCAGAGTAGATTCTAAATTTGAGGAGCAGTTTTCATGTTTGCTTGTTTGTTTGTTTGTTTGTTTGTTAGTCATTTATATTAAATCAGTACATCCTCACAACTAATACACTGACTGGTACAATCATATCTCATAAAAACATGTTGAATAAATGTTTTGTTCTAGTTGATAATGAGATTTGTTAGTCAGAAATAGAAATGTATGAGTTATATAATCAGAGATACCTAACTGGCCATTAGATATAAGGCAAAAGAGAAAAAGAGGAAAGAAAAGGAAAACTATCATTTTAGATGCATGATGTTTTCTTTTTCTTTTTACAGTTAAGGAACCTACAGGGAACCTAACAGCTATTTAGGGGAAGCTTAGAATATCTTAAAGATGATGGTGGTGGTTGTTTTCTTAAATCTTCAATTAAAAAAAAATCAGACTGCTGCTCTTATTTCCCCTATAAACCTAGGAGGCTTTTTTAGCTTTTATATATGAATGAAATATCAAATCTGTAGTTTTTACTTGGCCCTATCCACATGCATTAGTGCTCCCTTAATCATGATGCCTCTCTACATGTATTATCCCCAAGTTAAAAGAACACAAGTGTATGTATGTCTATGGCCCAACAGGTTACAAGAACATAATAGAAAACAGCCCATTGTCATCCTTTCAAGCCCATTCCCAGATGTGTCTTCCACATACTAAGGTTATTTGCATGTGCTGAGATTTTGGCTAAACCTCTAACCACATTGTGCCTTTAGTGTATTTCTCACTCTTAATAAAAGATCTGCATTTCCTCTGAGATCTGCAACATAGCCAGCACGGGCCTCTGTACCTCGAGGAAGCTTGTGAATTATGAACTGAGGCAACGAGAAAGGCGTGTGCTTTGGGATGTCTCCTATAGGAATCATCACAAAGCCTTTGGATGTGCGTCCTGAAGCTCTGGTGGAGTCACAGTGAAATCTTCCGGTAAAGCTGCCTTAGCCTGAAGCTGTGCATTCACCTTCAAAGCTGAATTCCCTGCTGGAAATGGGTGGGGATAAACTAGACTGCAGAGAGCTATGGGCAAAGACTTTAGATAGGCATTGTGTATTTCAGGAGATGACTGGCATTCACACCATCCCTTTATCCATTCATTTCAAAATTTCTAAAATATTTTTGGGCACCAGATATGTACAAAGCATGGAACTACCCATGCTGATGTAAAACTGATGTATTTGTCTTCAAAATTATAAAGGACATGCATGTTCAGTGAATTATGTATGGTATGTGAAAAAAAGTCTAAATTATGAGTGTGTACTGGGGAAAGGTAACATGGTGCGCCACAATTTTGTCCCTATTATACCTGTTTTTCATTTGACTGGTGATTTTCCATATTTTCTGAGGAGAGCTCCAGGGAGGGAACTCTGTAACTGTGGGGACAGGGTTATCAAGAGGCACCTGAGCAGGCAGGGCTCTAATCTCTCACTTCCCTCCTTTTTTAACAGCGGTCGGTTTGTTTCTTTTACATTCTGTGTTTCTTTGCCTGATTTCATTGAAAGGAGTTGGTGACTGATACACTTTGAAATTTATGATCTAGGAAAAACCATCTCTTCTAGTCATACTACTCAATTTTGTTGTCTCCAGCTCTCAATAAAGCATGTATTGCAATTGTTTGCATGCCTTTGCTCATTGTTTCTCTTCTTCCAACTTGGAAAGCCCATTCCACTTTCTCTATCTACCATATACCTGCCCATGGAAGACCCTTTTCCAAGGCTCAGTTCCAAGCCTATGATAAAAATTAAAGTAGAAATAGAAAGTGTAATAGTAAATAGAAACTAGTTTTGTCTGAAGGGGAACCCCTAGCAGACCTGATGGAGGAAGCATTGCCTAAAGACTGTGCAGAAATTCAATAGGGGGAAATGAGGTTAGAGCACTGAAAGCTCAGGGGACATCATGGGAAAGGCATAGAGTCAGGAAATTGAAGGAAATGTTTGTGATACAGTGAATCACATGTGTGACCACAGTGTCAGTTACAACGGAGATGACATGAGAGGTAACACGGAAAACCTGCAGCAGCCAGTTCATACAGGCTATTTCACTTGATTTTATGTGAGGTTGGGGTCATCAAATGTTTTGAGAAGAATGATATAATATGATCAAGGTGGGGTTTGGAGTTAACTTTGAAGATAAGACACATGAGGAAACAGCTCTTAGAAAATGATTGGACTGCTCCTGATAAACCTTAATGATGACTGTATTGAGGATAATAACAAGGTGACTAGATGGAGGAAATGAGGGTTAGAGATGCTTCCAGAACCATCAGGATTTGATGCCACTTGAATGTGGCAGAGAAAGAAAATTTACATATATAAAAGCCTAAGCGACCATTATGACCCATTGACAGAACGACCAGGTGACTGGTCGCTATGATGCACACTGACCACCAGGGGGCAGATGCTCAATGCAGGAGCTGCCCCTTGGTGGTCAGTGTGCTCCCACAACCTACCTCCTGTGGTCCCTCCCCCCAGCCAGCTGGCCCAATTGGCCCAGATCAGCCCTGATCGCTGGACAGGCCACTGGACCCCACCCATGCACAAATTCATGCACCAGGTTTCTAGTACTTTAATAAAAAGATAAGCCCTGGCTGGTTTGGATCAGTGGATAGAAGGTCAACCTGGAGACTGAAGGGTCCTGGGTTCAATTCCACTCAAGGGCACATGCCTGGGTTGCAGGCTCAGTCCCCAGTGGGGGGTGTACAGGAGGCAGCCCATCAATGATTCTCTCTCATCATTGATGTTTATAGCTTTCTCTACCTCTCCCTCTCTGAAATTAATAAATATATTAAAAATAAATAAATAAAATAAAAAGATAAGATACTTGAAGATGTCTCCAATATTTTGAGCTTGAAATACTTATGGGATGGTGATTCAGTTTATTGAGATGTATAATGTAGCAGAGGAAATTTTGGCGTAGAGAGGAAGAACTAGTGCCTATTGGTTATCCATGAAATGATGTTTCACTGGTGATTAAACATGCATGTTTTGAATCAGGAATGAGAATCATTACTATCGAGTGGTAATTAAGTCATAGAGAGTTAAAAGTCAAAGAGAGAACCTAGAAACCTTACAGATACCTATGGAGAGTCTGGCTGAAGAAAAGATGAGGACTTAGCCCAATCACAACACTAAGAAAAGCCCAAGAATACTGAGATTTATGAATAACAGATAGAATGAGTCAATGAACAACGTGAAGGCTTGAATTTGTTAATCAGGCAGATATTAATGATCTATAAAAGTGAGTTCCCTATAGGGACTAGAGAGTGAATCTCAGATTGCATGAGGTTGAGAAGTTAATAAAAGGAGAGAGATGGGATAGGAGCTTGCAGATGTCACAGGTTAGAGGACTGATTCTTGAAATAGGCTTTGGATGTATTTGCAAGTGATGAAGAAGGAATGAATGAATCATCACAGGGAATAAACTGCACATAAAATTAATTCTAATCATACTGTAGAAATAAATAGATATAAGCAAATGAAAGTAGGCCTCTGCCAGAAAGCAGACCCAAAGGATAAGAACAGTGGAAAACAGGTCAATTTAACATCAATGGGCATCAGAGAGCTCGGCCGGAAAAGGATATTCGGCTCAAGTAGTTTTGATCACAGCAGTTTTGGTCACATCTGGTGTGCACATACTTGGAGGGAAACCAACTAGCAATAGGGTTATCTCCAAGGAAGGACTAAGGAGGGGCTAAACAAAGGAGCCCCGGCACCAGCCACTCCCCATATTATGATGACATGATAATGACAGGAAGTGTGGCCTGATATGGTTCCAGCACAGGAACCTGGAGGAAGTCCTGGGCAGGAGCCTGGATAGAGTAAAGAGAGAGAACAAAGGAAGGGGGGATGGGGGGGGGGTGGCGGTGGAGCTTTACAACAGCACATAAATCCACGCTGGTATTCTGAGATTACCTAGGTATTACAAGTTTGTGACCTCACTCTCTAAATCAGTATTAAGTTAGGGATCACGTAATTGTGAAACCAGATCATTCGCTGTGTTTTACTAGTCAAAATTACTGATTGGAGTAAACCTTGATCCAGAGAAGGGGACCTGTGACTTTCCTGGTAACCTGGAAAGGAGATTTGGCTCAAAGAAGGCCTAAAAAGCCTACAGCTTAGGTCACTCTCCCAGTCTGAAGTCAGAGTCTAGGAGGCTGGGGCTTACCCCTCTGAAGGGGTTGGGAGAGATAATTCACAGATGGGGAGAAGTGGAAGGTATCTGAGGCTGAGGGGAGATGGTTGATTAAGACAGACTTTATAGAATGAGGAAAGAGATTCAGTTTTAAGACATGGGTAAAACGCAAGTCACTGGCTTAAAAATGAAGCAGAACAAATAGCAAGAAGATACAGTAAAGGAATGATTTTCAATATTTTTGAGGTTGAAAGGAAGGATGTTCAGAGATCCATTGACGTGGATAAAGGTTTAGGAACTTGGGAAGAACCAAAAAATGTTTTCAGCTATTTTGGTGGGGCAATTCAATTGAGTGCCTACGGGTGGGTTACTAGGACTCAGGAGCAAGAAACTAAGGATGTAAAACTCTAGTGAAGGCAGCGGAGGAAGCTGATGGAGGCCAGGAAAGGGCCAACCAATGGAGAAGGTAAAGGTCCGGAGGCTGAAGGATGGCCTCAGTTGTGCTTAAAGAGTGGGAGGATGACAGAAGTCTAGAAGGACTGCATTCCCCTCTTCAAGTCAACATTAGAAATACTATTCTGAACTTCTTCCTTCAGCTGGGTTACGAGCTCCTTGAATTATCTCAGAGACTCCTGCCATCAAGAGGAAATGCAGTAAGGTGGAAATAGAAATTCAAACCTCCAGCATACTTGTCCAACAGAAATATAATGTAGACTTCATAGGTACTTTTGTTTTCTAGTAGCCAGAACAACAATGAATGAAAAGAAACAGATCTTAATGCTATATTTTATTTAATTCAACATATCTAAAAATGATCATTTCAAATTATAATAAGTATAAACTTAATGAGATATTTTTCTATCTTTTTTCTTACTAAGTCTTTCAAATCTTGTATGTATTATTTGCTTTCACAGCCGTGGGCAAACTACAGCCCGCGGGCCGGATCCAGCCCATTTGAAATGAATAAAACTAAAAAAAATAAAAGACCGTACCCTTTTATGTAATGATGTTTACTTGGAATTTATATTAGTTCACACAAACACTCCATCCATGCTTTTGTTCCGGCCCTCCGGTCCAGTTTAAGAACCCATTGTGGCCCTTGAGTCAAAAAGTTTGCCCACCCCTGTTTCAGCACATCTCATCTTGGATGCTGAATTTTTATCAGAAACACTTGACATATACATACAGTTCATGTAACTTACTGTTGAGAAAGGAGAGTCACATATCCATGTTTTTTCCAAACATAATTAAAATTTTAAAGTTGTTTAAGTTTAAATTTCTATTAATTTAAATAAAATAAAAATTTAGTTTTTCAGTTGCAGAGGCATATTTCAGTGCTCTGTCGCCACATGTGGTCAGTGGCTGCCACACTGGACAGTTGGGTCCCAGTGTATTGGGTAATTACTAATATTATTCAGCTGCTATTGATCACTATTGAATTTTATGTACTCTCTTACTGAGATTAAGAGGTGAGAAGTGGACAAGAAGATTACAAAGGCCTGAGTGTGGCGGGCACCTGATTCTCATTGTTTGGGAAAGTGCCAGAAGACATTCGCACGCTAGCATTGCCATAGCCTGTCATGAAAGACCCCGCATCATGATCTATAAAGCTGACCTCTTCTAAAAGTGCAGCCCTGCCGTAGGCATTAAAATACAAATCATGATAACCATGTTATCAAATTATTCCACTTTCCAAGTCCTTTTGCTAGACAGTGGACCACTGATAAGAGGCTTCTTAAAATGATCTTCCATGTCCATTGTTATTTAAAAGCATTTGGCTTTTGTTCTTGCACCAATTAGTTAGCTTGGATAAAGGAACTGGTGGAAAGAAGAGAGACCCACATTGTTGTGAGTTTGATTTATACCCCTGCTCTGTCTCATCTGTACATAGCTCATAATCAATTTGCACATAAAGTTGATTGAGCTCTCTGGGAATATTTAGATGAAAGCAAGTCTGTAAATGCCAGGTATTTATTATCTTCATTATGGTCACATAATGTGGTAATAACAGAAATGTTACAATTGATTTAATGGAGCTCTGTAATTTGAAGCCAGTCTTTAGAGTTATTATTGGGAACTTATTTCTTGAGTTTTATATTATTTCATGTATGTTGTTTCATCTATGAGCTTTCTTGTATCGTGACTGGACACAGAGAAGGCTTGGTTTCTTTTAGAGGTATATCACAGTCTCCTTCACGTACATTTATAAAGAACGATTGCATGTATTGTCTCTTATGAGTTACCTGTAAAGTAGGGAGAATTGTGTGATTGGCCCTATGTTAGAGACGAAAAAAGTGAGGCCTGGACATGTGTAGTTTAAGAGACTCCAGTCATCCCCAAGCTACCTGCTATTACTAATCTCTGCTTCTTCATAGCCAATAGCACAGTTTATTAACATGTTTAGTAGTGTTTAAATTCCATCCACTTGTTCACAGTTTTGCCAACAATATTCAGAGAACTGTATATAGTGTGTGCTTGTGTTTGACTATATGTATATTCAATCTTGAATTTCTGCTTTAATAACCTAGCATTTTACTGTGGAAATTTTCCAGTCATTAAAAATAGCTTTAAAACATAACTTTTTAATGTTTGTATACTATTTGGTCACAAGGATCACACTGGCTAATTTAACCACTTCTGTTTTAATGTATATATTTCTTTCACCTTTTACAATACCCCATTTATACCTTTGATTTTTTTCTTACGCTATGGGAAATGGACTTACAAGATTAAAGTGCACTCTTTTAAAGATGTTACATATTGCTAGATTTCTTTCTGGGGAGAGTATAACAAATTATATTCCTGTGACAGTGTTTGAGAACACCTGTCTTACATGCTGTGAGCAGCACTGAATATTATCCTTCATAAATAATGCAATTTTATAGGCAACAAATAGCATTTTCTTATGGTAGTTTGCATTTTTTGATTATACAGAAGTCATCAGATTTTCATGTTTATTAGACATTTGTATTTTTTCTTCTAGCAATGGGCTTTTAAATCATTTTTTTTCATTTTAGCTTTATATTTTTCTTAATATATAAGGCCAATTTTATGTTAACAATGCTAGTTGTCCACAGCATTATTGCAGCTATTTTTCCAATTTGTTGCTTATTTTTAATTTTGTTTATATTTTTGATGGATATACTTTCAAAACTTTTATACACTCAAGCTGACTGAACGTTATCTTTAATGCTCATTTCCCACTCCTTTTACATTTACTTGGCCCTCACATATGGTTAATCAATTAAATCTCTATCAATTTTCTTGGATATGCTTTAATTTTTTTCACTTATGATTTAACCGTTTAGGCCTTTTAAAATATATCCTGAGGTATGGTGTCATGTGATATATTCTAATTTACCTAGTTTTTGAAAGAGAAACTAGGTATTTATTAAAAATAATTCTTGTCCCCCTCATTGGTATGTGACATTTTATCACATACTAGAGGCCCAGTGCACGGATTCATGCACCGGTGGGGTCCCTTGGCCTGGCCTGCAGGGATCGGGCTGAAACCAGCTCTCCAACATCCCCCGAGGGGTCCCAGATTGCAAGAGGGCGCAGGGCAGGCCGAGGGACTCCACTGGTGCCCAATCAAGGCTGAGGAGGGAGCACGGGAGGGCTTCAGGGTGTGTCTGGCCCATCTCGCCCAGTCCCTATCGGCCGGACCCCAGCAGGAAGCTAACCTACTGGTTGGAGCATCTACCCCCTGATGGTCAGTGCACATAATAGCGACTGGTTGAATGGTCGAATGAATGGTTGGACACTTAGCATATTAGACTTTTATTATATACGTCTAGAGGCCCGATGCATGAAAATTCTTCCTTCCCCCAGCTGCCGGCAGTGGCTTCCCTCTGGCACCCGGGACCTGGGCTTTCCTTCTCTGGCCACTGGCAGGCACCCGGGACTCAGGCTGTTTCCCTCTTCTGGCTGCCGGCAGGACCGGGAACCCGGCTTGCTTCCTTCCGGCCACCTGCGGGACCCGGGAACCGAAGCTGGCTCCCTTCCGCCTGGGCTTCGTCAGAAAGAACGTCCGAAAAACATCTGGCCTAATTAGCATACTACCCTTTTATTATTACAGATTCTTTTCTCTTGCATAAGAAGGCTTACTAGACACCTATACTGATGCCTTTTTCTGTAGTTACAGCAGGGTTAAATTGTATTTCAATATCTAGTAAGACAATTTCCTACTCCTTATTCTCCTTTTTCCACCTGTTATTATTTGTTTATACGTCCAGATAAAAACCATCTTGTTAACTCTGGGCCACTGAATGATGGGCTTCAAAGATATCCAGGTTCTAATCCCTGTAACTGTGACTTTTACCCTATATGGCATTATTAAATTAAGGAAACTGGTTTGAGGAAATTTTCCTTGATTATCTATGTGGGCCTAAGATGTAATCACAAGAGTCCTTTTAAGTCTGAGGCAGAGGCAGATTTGACTACAGAGAAGAAAGCCATGCAATGATGGAACAGATGCTTTTGAATATTTGAAAATATGACATATTTAAATAATCAATATTCCCTTCCAAGAAAATATATCTCTTCTTTTTGAGTGACATTTTATAGCTTTTTGAGAAGTTTCTTGAATTAATATTTCCAATGAAAGAGATTTTCATTTTTCAGATTTTTTTATAAAGCAATTTTCTTGTGGATAAACACAGAGGGGAAAATGAGTGTCATTTAGATTGGCAGAAGCTGGGCATTTAACAGGTCAATTTCTATACTATTATATATGAAACAACAATTTGGTTCTTTGAAAGAGGTCAGCTTGAAAAAAATAAACCTACAATTTCTTGCCAATTATCTTACTCTTTTGAAATACATTTCTATAAGCAAGTTTTGTTCACTAAATGATTACAGATAATGAATAAATGGAAATATAAAGCTGCAGTATCTCTCTAAAAACCAACTATTTTCTACAACACCATATCAGAATCTACCTGAAATAATTCTTACAGACTGAAATCATGTTTTTCACAAAATAATCATAATTCTGAGGGTTCTGGTATTTTATGCATACTTATATTTTCTAATAAGCATTTGATATTTAATTGTCCCCATTTTGATAATAAACTATTTAAATGCAGACATTAAGAATTTCTTTGTGTTTCAGAAATATTTATAGGAGGAAATTCTGACATATCGAAGTGAAATTAATTACACATAGATTTTTTAAAATAAATCTTTATTGTTGAAAGTATTACATATGTCCCTCTTTTCCCCCATTAACCCCCTCCAATTTTTCCAACACCATTTATTGAAGAGACTCTCTTGACTCCATTGTATGCTCTTGCCTCCTTTGTCAAATATTAATTGAGTTTAATGGCTTGGGTCAATTTTTGGGTTCTCTGTTCTATTCCATTGGCCTATATGCCTGTTCTTGTGCCAGTACCAGCCTGTTTTGATTACAGAGGCTTTGTAATATAACTTGAAATCTGGTATTGTGATTCCTCCAACTTTGTTTTTCTTTCTCAAGACTGCTGCAGCTATTTGGGGTCTTTTTTTGATTCCATATAAATTTTTGGAGTATTTGTTCTAGCTCTGTGAAGTATGCTGTTGGTATTTTAATAAGGATTGCATTGAATCTGTAGATTGCCTTGGGTAATATGGACATTTTAATGATGTTGATTCTACCAATCCATGAACACGGTATATACTTCCACTTGTTTATATCTTCTTCTATCTCTTTTTTCAACCTCCTGTAGTTTTCCAAGAACAGGTCTTTTGCCTCCTTGGTTTATTCCTAAGTATCTTAATTTCTTTTTGTTGCAATGGTAAGTGGGATTGTTTGTTTAGTTTCTCTTTCTGAGAATTCATTATCTACACTAATAAAAGAGAAACATGGTAATTAGCGTACGACCACTACCCTTCCCATTGGCTAATCAGTGAGTATATGCAAATTAACTGTCAGCCAAGATGGCAGCCGGCAGCCAGGCAGCTGGAAGCGAACATGAGGCTTGCTTGCTGCAGTGAAGGAGGACTCCAACGTTCCCCGCCTGCCTTGCCGGCCTCTGAGCTGGCAGTTTGAAACTTTGTAACAAATATAGAAGCTAAACAAAAGCCTGGGATCTCAGAGCTGGAGTTATACATTGTTTCGATTATAGAACGCAAACAAACCAGCAGAAGCCTCAGAGCTAGAGCCAGAGCTAAAGCTGGCCCAGAATAAAATAAAAAAAAGAGAAAAAAAAAAGGAGCGGTTGGGAGCTTTAGTCAACAACCGCCAGCCTGAAAGCAGCCCTCAGCCCCTCACCCAGACTGGCCAGGCACCCCAGTGGGACCCCCACCCTGAAGGGTGTGTGACCAGCTGCAAAC